>NC_134857.1:98327392-98542392 GCF_049852395.1 Peromyscus maniculatus bairdii | reverse complement strand
CTTGAGAATTTTCACCCAGAGTCTCACTCAGCTCCAGTCCCTATTTCAAGTGACACACAGGATGCCAGTCTCAAATTTCTGCATTTCCTTGTGTTTCCAGATTCTCTGAATATGCTCAGATTTCCCACAAGCAAAACCTCACATGCTGTTGAGAACCATTTTGTCTTCTTAAATTAGGTAAATTTGGTCTTCAAGAAAAGTACTTCATTTGAACTTCAAGTAGCTTATAATTTTAGAAATCAGAAATCTGCACTTGTCTTTTACAGTGTTCATTATTTCTTCCATTAGTAGTATATGCCTTTTCATTTTTCAGTGTGCCAACATATAGAAACATCACTCTCTTTAAATTTGCTCTTCTGTCTCTCTCTGTGTGCTATAAATGTACTCCTTTATGGTGATTTATGAGTGGGTACATGCACACAGTATGAACAGGTACATGGGGGCCAGAGATTCACACTGGGTGCTCCCTTCTATTGATTTCCAAATTACTTTTTGAGACATTGTCTCTCCTGTCCCTGAATCTGGAGCTCACTGGATTACTAACAGGTGGCTATCTGGCCAACAGGCTCCAGAGACCCTCCTGTTTCCATCTCCGGAGCACTAAGGGTTCAGGAGCAAACCATGTGGGGCCTCTGGAAGAGCAGTAGGTGCTCTTAACTGCTGATCCAAGCCATCTCTCTAGAGATTATTTTATTTTTTATAATCTTCGACTTGTAAATGCAAAAAAATACAAAAGCTTTTTTGTAAGAACTGCATAACAAGATAGTATTTACATTTAGCTAACCAAGTTGCTATAGTTTAGATCTGGAGTCTCCCTTAAGAGACCCATGTGTTGAAGCCTTGTTCACTAGCCTGTAGGACCTTTAGAAGGTAGAGCCTAGGATATCAGGCTACTGTGGGTGTGTTCCTGAAGGAGACATTAGGACTCCAACGTCTTCCTCTCTCCACTTTCCAGCTTCCATGGAGTGATCAGTTTTGTTCCATTACAAGCTCCCTGACATATATACAGTCTCATCCCAGGGTGAAAACAATGTTGCCAAGTAACCATGATTGAAAACTTTGGAAATAAGTGACAAGATAAAAACTATTCCCTTTCTACAATAATTTTCTCAGGAGTTTTGTCATAGTTATGAAAGCTGAGTAGCAGTAGCATACCAATTTTTAGTAGGCAGAATGGAAAAATACCCAAGCATATTGGAAGTAATTACATAATTACCCTGATCTCAAGGAATTGCAGAACAAGCCTCACTTAAGTATGGCCTACTCATAGTGACAAACACTGAAAAAAGAAAAAAATAGAATAAACAGACACTTTATGATTTAGAATCATAATACAGAATATTATAGCCAGGTGATTGATGTTAATATGAGTCACGACAAGGCAAGTTTAGAGCATTTATGAAATGTCATGCTAATAACAATTTTAAGAACCTGCCATGAAATCTTCTAGACTATCAAGTAAGTCTAAAATTAAGCAAAATACAAGATGCTGTAACAACCAAGGAGAGCACAAAAACATGAGTGCAAAATGGGACTGGAGTTCACAGATATTAAAAGGATACTAAGCAAAAAAAAAAAAAAAAAAAAGGAAATTTGAGCAAAACACCAAGTTAGTTAGTAACAAAGTATTAATACCAATGCATCAATTATAAAACACATCATATAAAAACATGAGATTAACACTAAAAGAGAAGCATGGAGCATACACCAATTGGTAATATCTTCCTAGTAATTATATACATCTAAAATATTCTAATATTTAAAGACACTTACTAACAAATAGTAACGAAGACGAGATTAAATAGCATTAAGTTTCAGTAGAGTATGCAATACCAGATACATCATGAATATTAAATTATGCATTTCACAGTGTGGCCCAAATCAGGAATGGAAGACAAGATAGAGAGAGATGGTAGAAGGACCTTGTGAAACGGACAGCATTTTCAGAGAATCACAAAAAGAACTATGGTTTTTCACAAGTGAGGCTGAGAAGAAAGATAAGGCAAAGAGCAAAATGTAGGAAAAATGCAAGGTAGAAAGTGAAGACCACTTTCCAAGACACTGTGCCATCATATAGGGGACATTCAGGTTCTCTGCAAACTGGACTTGGATGCAGTTAGTCCAAGGGCACTGGCCATAGCCAGTGACTCAGGAAGCAAGTGGATACTACCAAGAAGCAAGGCCAAAGATGGTGAAGGAGAATAAACATTAGGCACAATGTCCCAGAGGGTCAAGCAATATGGAGATGGCAATATGAAATGTCAAAGTGAGATCCCTGTCGATTTTTCCCTGAGAGGAACGAGCAGGTGGTCTCATTCAGAGCCGTAGAGGTGGGGAATTATGAACTGTTATTAATCATTAAAGGTGGGTTATTATAAACTATTATAAATGTGTTGGAGGTAGGCAATTATAAACAATGAAAGGGGTTTTCTAATGTACAACACAGATCACTGGCTACAGAATTAACAAGAAATATGTTTGCCATACTGTGGTGTTCACTTGTTCACAAGGGCTCATAGTCAGAACTTTATAATATAATATTTTAAAGCCTTTTGATCAAAAATCATTATTAATGATATTTTTAACTAGTAAGAAAGACGATTCTAGGCATATGGACTCGCTGAGCCTGTTTTCTGCGGCTATAATGGAATCACTGTGAATGGGTTGTCTATGAGAGAAAGTTTGTTTGGGTTATGATTGCCAATGTTGGGAAGCATCAGATTATGATCCTAGTTAACTGCTGTCTGCAGAGGGATGCTTGATAGTCTATCACAGTATGGAGTAAGAACCAAAGAAGTAAATGCAGGTAAGGGAAAGAGGAGCAGATTCTCTTTAGACTCAGGAGAACCCTCCAAAATGCTATCAGTCCATTCATAGAGGCTATGTTCTCACAACCAAACACTTCTCAAGTGCCCTGCTTCTTCATACTTCTATATTTATTGCTAAAATTTGAACAAATGGGGCTAGAGAGGGGGATCAGCGGTTGAGAAAACGCAAGGCTCTTACTGAAGACCCAGGTTCAGTCCCCAGCACCCACATATATGGCAGCTTACAACTGCATGTCACTCCAATTCCAAGTGATTCAATGCCCCCTCTGGCACCTATGGGCTCGTGTACATCCGTAGTGCTCTCACATCCATGAACACACACAGCTACATGTAAAATAGTAAGTAAATCTTTAAATTTCAATTTAAATAAGTGAACCATAAAGGGATACATTCAAACCATAACAAAAATGAAATAAAACAAAACAAAACCAACAACAACAACAACAAAAACTCTGATGGCATTCTGTAAGAACTACTGTTTATATGAATCTGGATTATAGTAGTAGGAAAAATGGTCTTAAAAATAGTTATAAAATGCTGACAGATTGATGTTAGATGCACAGAGAAGTACCAGTTATATATTTCCCAAATTCATAGGTTGAAGCCCCAATCTTCAGTACCTTAGAATAGAGTACAGTGACCATATTTGCAGAGATGATCCTTAAGAATTCATATAAATCACAGTCACTTTGGAGAGAGTCCATTGTTACATGTGCATTGACAGGAAAAGGAAATGAAGGCAGATATACACAGCAGATAGACAGCATGAACACACAAGGTAAGGGATCACCTGCAGGCAAAGTGAGAGGTCTGAGCGTGCAGGAGCACACACACACACACACACACACACACACACACACACACACACACACACACACCCTGATGTCACAATTTCTAGAATTGTGGGAAAATAAAATTTTGTTTCAGCCCCCAATTTGTGGTGTTTTGTTACAACAATCCTGGCAAAATAAGTCAGTTATGAAACAATAATGGCCTGTTCTGAATTTACAGCCTCATGCACTCATTTGACAGCCTTGCTTATGACTAGAAAATGGAGGAGGGAGTTCTTGTGGGCTGTGGAAGATGACAAATCTTTTCACACAAACACATCATTGCCTTTTTGAATCACCTCGAAGATTCATGATGAGAAAGTCTGTGATCATGACTCCTGTATCTACCCAACTGAGAACAATGGGAAGTCAGAGACCACTCTTTCTTACTGATCCCTTTATCTGTGATATGAAAAAAAAATACTTTATGAATACATAAGCGTTGGTTGAAGGCATATACCAAGTTTGGAGTATTTTTTTTTGCCTTTTAATGAGTTGGTTTAATTAATTCAAAGTGATACAGAATTCAGAGTACAACAGAGATGAAACAGCTCTGGTAGGATTTCAGCCTGGGTTTACTTTAAATTCATAGCTGAGGTAGGAATTGCTGAACACTAGAGACAATGAGCCATTGTATTATTATTTATTTTATTTTATTTTTACAAAAGTTTATTACAATGTACAACAGGCTCCAGGGTAACACTTCATTCTGACTGTAGGTGGCAAAGGTGTTATAGTAGGGAATCCAGATGTTTATCAGGCTCCAGGATAACACTTCATTCTGACTGTAGGTGGCAAAGATATTATGGCAGGGAATCCAGATGTGTAAATAGGAATGGAAGAGGGTCACCATCATCTCAGATATGAGGAACAGCTTACATTTTGCCAGATTTCTTAATTCCACCTGTGGCCAGGAGTCCCTTGCCCATGGCCTTGGCTTTTACCTCCTCAAGTTTCTTCTGTTCCTCTTTTTGTTTCTGCTTGAAAAATCTTGTCTTCCTCGTCCATCCCCTTGGCCTGCTTCTTGGGCTGTTTCAGGGGCTTCTTTTTGCCACCTTCGAGGCCTGACATGGCCAAGTTTGGAGTATTTTAAATTTATCTGTTCATCTTAATGAATATGGAAGTAAATACTTACAATGAATGCAGTCATTTACTTCAAGTGGCAGAGAAAGAAGCCAGAGGTGAGGTTTTTGCTTCTACAAAAAACTTGGTCTAACTGAGGTGCATTTTCAACCTCACATCTCTGCTTTTATTGCTTCTGAACGAGATGCATATATTTCCCAGCATAAGTATCAGTCTTCCAACACAATGTGAAATTGGTATCATTCATTATTTATAGTATTTTCGCAGGTGGGAGCAATCAAGTCTTAGCATGCCTTCCTCATGTGTTGGAGTGACAATTGTCAAAGTGAAAAGACACAGAAAGGGAACAGAGTCAGGATGGGACTTTCATTCTTAAAATATATATTATGTGTCACCTATTTTCTTGGTGCCTTGCATGCCCCAAGCATCTTAATGAAATATATAAGGATGCTTAGTTTATTTCAAATGAAAACAGAGCTTTAAAATAGAGAGAAAGGGTCTGGAGGGGAAAGAAGGGGAGGGAAGGAGAAACTGGGAGTAGTAGAGGGAAGAGAAACTATAATCAGGATCTAGTTCATAAGAAAAGAATCTATTTTCAGTAAAAAGAAAAAAATGAAACACATTTTGGGGGCATTTTAGTTGATTCTGGCAGCTATTACAAAGCAGAACAGGCCAAGGGGCTGATCCATAACATAAGACTATTTCCTAGAGTTCAAGGGGTTACACATGTGAGTTGAGGTGCAGCCAGCATGCTCCACTTCCAGTGGGTGCCTTTTGCTGTTTACCAGCTTCTTGCATCTCCATACATAGATAACAGGCTCCGAAAGCCCCCCAGAGCTTCTCTTGTAGGAACACTGGTCTCCCCATGAGACTTTTAGACTCAAGCTCAACCCTCCCCTCAAGGTTCCATTTCCTAATGCCACTGCATTACTTAGGATTTCTGTATATCCAATGGATGGAAAACAGTCTACAGAACAAGGAAATGATCTACTAAGTTTTAGGTTCAGAGTTTTTCCATAAATCCCATGTGCTTTAACTCAGAAGACACTGAATTTCAGGGTCAATGATAACAATTTTAGATACATAATAAATATTAAAGCATGGAACTTACATTCGTCTCCCAGGGATCTGAAGTGCTGCATGCTGGCAGGTCCTCTGTGCTCTACAGCACAGTAAGAACATGAGGCTACCACCAGGAGTAACTCAGTTTATTTAGGTGTTTTCCCCAGGTCATTCTTCTGTAGTAAGGAAGTGTGTAGGGGGAAGTTTCTCTGCTTAGCCCTGCAGTCCCAACAAATCTCTCCCATCTGAGCTCTCACAACCACTTATAAAATAATCGCTCAGAAGCTTAATATTAATTACAAACTGTATTTTCTATGGCTCAGGCTTCTTGATAGCTAGCTCTTACAACTTAACTCAACCCATTCCTTTTAGTCTATGTGTTGCCACATAGCTTCATGGCGTTAGCTGTTCTCTCAGATCTTGCTTCTCCTGGTAGCAGCTTGGATCCTCTCCTCTGACTCCTCCTTTCTTCTCTCAGTCTCTGGGATTTCCCTCCTGGCTCCATTCTGCCCTGCCATAGGCTAATGCAGCTTTATTTATTAACCAATGGGATCAATGCATATTCACAACATACAGAAGGACATCTCCCAGGAGAAGTGTATGTTCCTTTGCTTTCCTTGATGGAGCATTACTGTAGCCATTTATGGAGTCCCCTGTCACAAGCCTACAGCTTCATGATTTGTACAATCCCTACTTCACTTCTGACAGTAAATATTGCACTGAAGGTCACAGATTCCCTTCACATGGGACATTGAATCCTCAGACATTTCTCTAGCTGAAATAACCTCATGGGATTGCATATTATCCCCAGATTGTTATGTGACATGACGTCACTGAAAACATTAGATAATATTATATATAATATCATATGAGATACACAAAGTAAATCATGTTATGGTTAGAACATTGGGTCCATAAGGCAAACTCATATAGGGCTTTTAGGGACATGCTAATGACCTTCGATGCTATCCTTAGCAAAACCAGTTTGTACGCTATATTGTGAGTATAGAGGAGGGAGAAGAGATGTACCTCTGCTATGATAATGAGAATAATACTACAAATACAGGTTCACATTGCAGAGACATTTTTTGAGCCAAATTTAGGATATGAAAATTACATAGCTACTAAAAGGGAGGGTGGATATCAATAAAATCTGGGTCATGCTCATGGACCATATCCAGAGGGGGTTTATCCATCCTGTCACCAGACACTACAGGAGGCTCAGTCTCTACTCTCGGGTTGAGGAAGATACATTTGCTTTAGTAATCTTTAGCCTACTCTCTGAATGTCCTCGTGACTCCTACCTATCTGTGGCCACATTCCTTCAGTTTATTACCTACATGCCTTCATCACTCCCTCCTAGGCCTTGATTTTAACATAACCACAACTTTGCTCAATATATTTTATACCCCCACATAATATCCACTATACACAGTGACTCCCTTATTGTCTGGGTGACAGTGAAAATATTCCCAGACATGAACAGTTAAACTGTTATTTGGAAACTTGTTAAAAACAAGAAATGATGCCTTTGGCATTCTATATATTCTGCCTGCTGTTTTAGATCTTGCAGCAAAGCATCCCATAATGCTCTGAAACAATCTTATCAAATAACAGTTAATTATAGGAAATTCAGCACCACTTAGCATCCTTGCTAATGGCGATGATAACAATATTACCTCTTCATAATTTTTATGAGATGAGACAGGTCACAGTTTGTGAGATGGTACCCAAGTCCCACATAGATTTCCAAAATGTGTTACATGTTATATATGTATGTGTGCAAAAATACCTGGAAGAACAAGAAATTCAGAAATACAACTTCACTATATATAAAAAAAGAAAGGGCTTATGAATATTAATGTAAGACTATGGGTATATTAGCAGTGCAAAAAGCACAGAGGATATGTGTTCAGTCTCTGAAACTAGATACCTGGATTCAAATCCCAGCTGCTACGTGTGTGCTGAAGGACCAAACACTCATGAGGCTGAAGATTCGTGAATAGCTGCTTTGATTGGCATGTTTAATAAGTTCAAAAGTGTGCCTAGTAATTGGCAAAATTAGAAATTATTAGGAGTCTTTACAATAGTTATCTTTTTTCAAAAGCCAATCCCTTATCTCTTTGATTTCCTGACTTCCTTCCATGTCACCTTTAACCAATCATTGAAGCTCTTGAGTCATACCTGGTACTCTCATGAAATTAACGTACACAAATGACCCTCCCAAGGTAGGCTGTTTCTGACAAACCTGTTTAAAAGATTACCCCACCTCCCATTCAAGACAAAAATATAAATAAAATATGAGCATTCCTCCTCTATCAATATATTTAGCAAACTTACTGAGTTTTAGAAATTAGGAATTATGCAACATTGTGACGACACAAATCATTTTGCAATTTTCCTGTAAAATAGAGACAGTAAAATGTCTATAGCCTTGGAGCTGTGGGAGTCAAATTAAACAAAACATATGCTAAATGTAACCAAAATGCAATATTCTTATGGTTAACAATTTTGATAGTTCACCATAAATTTTTTGTAAAATATCTTTTGATTAGTCTTTCCTATCCCTCCTAAACATATACTTCCATTTGATTGTCTATTGTGCTTTCTAAGCTCCTTTCAATAGGGTTTTTCTGCCTCCCTCTCTCTCTCAGTGCCCAATTTACCACTGCTCCTTTTCTCTCAGACTTCCCAGTTATCCTATTTCTAGACCCTTCCAGACCCCTCTTAGGAGGCTCACTCCTCCCTCTGAGTATTCTGCCCTGCTCTCTCTCCTGCAGCTCCAAGCTCGTCAGGGCCTGGACCTCTGCTTCTTCAGGACCTCAGAGCCTAGTGTTTTGTCAGCTTCAAGCTGTTTTGTTTCTCAGCTGCAGCACTGACTTAGGGAGTCTTTCCATGAAACTTGTAAATAATTAATTTTAGGTCAAATTTTTGCCACTGGAAACTTTTCCAAGTTAATAACAACTTTCTTTATCTCCAGGAAGAAAGTATGTTTTGGTGGTAATAGTGGTTTGCAACTTATTAATAAAAGATAAAGTCTATAATCGGAAGGGATATGTCTTCTACTTTGGTGCAACACTAAATCTGTTACTATTTTTGATGAGGAGGAAATAATTATAGGGACAATACAACTTCTTGCTGTTTACACAGCCTGTCAATAGGAAGTATTATCAAAGGCTTTGAGAGACAAGCCAAACCTCAATGGGACATTAATACTTCCATTGTCTCCATTTGTTTCATTCCAGGTCTTATATGATAACTTAAATAATTGAAGACATGAGAGTTCCTGAAACAACCACAAAAATATCCTCACAGAACGAGTTTCTCATACAGCCATACAAAATGTGGCTCCTTGGTTTCTCAGCTGGGTATCCTATCGCTTCAAACTTATGCTGCTTGAGCAGCTCCAAGGATGGTCTGTGAGCAGGAGTTTTGAGCATTGGGTCACTCTAACCCCAGAAGAATGATGGCTTCAAGGCAACAAAAGGGCACAGACTCTCTTCTGACAGATAAAATTGAAAGCCCAGCCAGCCAGGATCAAAGCGGACAGACGGGTAGTTTATTTTCTCTTGTCAGTCTTGGGAAACGCTATTTGTTGTTGGCATTTCAACAAGCAAGATTTATTGCGGGTGAAATGTTAATCTAGGGCCTTCTCTCCACCTTGGCCCAGGTCAGTAGGCACCCAGAGTGGTCATTCTGGAAAGTGGCGTTTTCTAATCACCAGGGCTTCTGTGAAACCAATGTGGGAAGTGATTGATGTGGACACAGAAGACAGCAAATGCATAAGGCAACAAAGACGTAGATTAGAGGCAAAAAGGAACATTCCATTCGCAATGAAGACAGGGCGGTTTCGTATATACAAATAGACATGAATTAATAATGTTTCCATGTTTTATTCAGGAAAAGATACAAACATGCACACCACTAAAATGTGTGAAGAATTGAAAATAGGGTCTTTGTATTTAATAATTTGGACAATTGTTTTTTTTTTTCCTTTAAAGTTATGAGGCTGAGAAGAGCTTCCTCACACCATGGGGGGTGGGAAGAAAGAAGTCAGAAGGATTATAACATTAAAAAGATGCAAAATAAGAATATTAGAGTATTTTATGGATAAGACATTTCCAGTTTTTTCAAGTGATTTTTAAAGACTCCTTTGAAATTGAGATTTGAATTATACATAAATATAGCCACAGGGCTGGACTTCTAAAATTCCACACCACAGTTCGATTGTAATCTAAAAGTGATACCAAGAATGCATAAGCCCAAGTCCATGTAACTTCTACAGTAAAAATAACTAATAGAACAGGGAGGGAAATGAAAAGCGTCAGCAATGCATCCCCCCCAGCATATCAAGCAGGTTTTCATAAGGAAGCTGTGGTCATCAATCACTACCTCATTACCAGCCCGTCATCTGGGCTTAAGCTAAATGTATTCTGGCTGGCTGCCATACTAAATGTTCAATGAAACATCCTTAAGGCTCTCTACAAGTTCAGCTGAAGTCGCACATGCTATACATCAAAGAGGAACATTAGCGTTATCATAGCTTAATAAATAGTGCCATTCTGGCAATGTAATCCCATGTTCTAGAGCGATCTACCATCCCCAGTCTTATACTGCTAAAATAAACAATCGTTCTGTCTCCTGTGAGGTTTGTTTAATGATAAATGCATTTAGGGATAATTAGTCATGCTGCTTGCAGATCTTACAGATATCTATCTGAACTTGTTCAAAAACACAAGCATGGATGAGCTTCACAAAGTATTTTAAGATATACAGCATGCTAAAAGCCCATCTTGGACTATTAGTCATACTGGGACATGGCTATTTATCATTATTATTTTGGTTCTCACTGGAGAAGTTTGAAGCCAAACAATGGTCCCAACTTTACTGTCTGATTTTTACAAGTTTGAGTACTACAGAAGTGTGGGATGCAACCTTTTTTTAAAAAATAGCTGCTTGTTGCTTTGGGCAAAATTATAGCCTCTAGATTTTTTTAAAACATACTTATAGATGACATTACCTTCATATTATAATCTATAACATCATATTTTTGCATGGGAGGATTGACTGTTTTAAGGTGAAAATACTCAAAACTGTTTGAGAATGTTGAATGTTTGTGCAATTGCTAATTAATCTCAGATGGTCTTTAAGAGCCTAAGGATAGAGATAGAATACACACTACTAAGAATGCTATTCCTAGCATCTATCCAGCTAGAAAAAGTAGAAGTTGTTCCAACACATAATTTCAACTCCATCAAATCTGTACAAGTCATACTACCTTCTTTGATTTCTTACTAATTACAAAGTTTTTGATTTGGGACCTCCAAGAAAAATATTTAAGGTTCTTGAAAGTCAAGCTGAACTGAAGTCAAATATCTTTTGAGCTATTGTGGGTCAAGGCAGGCCATGTCAGCTATACCTTAAGTTAAATAAGAAAGTCAGAACAAACTGTGTAAATGAAAAAGTCAAAACAAACAAACAAACACACAAACAAGTGATGGCCAAACAGGTCAAGATTATCTGGCCCATGACATGAAATAGATAAGCAGGGTAGTAAATTATACTAAAACTTCTACTAAGTAAAGGGCACTAAAGTTGAGATGGGTAGCTTGAACTAGTGTCTCCCTGAAAGCTTAGGAGTGAAATTGCTAACTAGAATATGATATCATTTCAAGATGGGGGCCATAGACCATGAGAGACAATGGGAATAGTCTTTTCATTATTAACCAAACCAAGATGTCTGTCCACTCACTGTTGTAGACACTGTCAGATATGCTATTAGCATGTAAGAATGGAAAATTTTCCTCCATCCTCTAAGTTTTTGTCTATGGGAGCCTGTGAATTATGCTAACAAAAGGCAACCAAGACAAAGGATTATTACAACTTTGATTTTATTGCTGTTTACTTTAGACATCATCTCACTTCACCTGGGCTGAGCTTAAGGAAGAAAAAAAAAACCTTAATCTTTGCATGAAGATGAGCTTATAAAAGAGAAGCAAAACTCAAGCATTTAGACTGGTGATCCTTCACCACAGGGGAAATGACTAAGCCTGGATGTAGACATTTTAGGAAAGTTTGTTGATGAGACTGCAGTTTGGTATTGACTTGCCATCACAAGTGTGGAGTTCCCTCTACTGTGAAAAGACAAAGTTTGTACTTTGAATTTAGGTGTATCAGATTACGGATACAGAACCTTCTCAATAGACCTACAGGTTAAAGCAGTCTTTAGGCCAACATTGTTTTGAGAAGGTAGATTCTGAGACCATCAACACCCTGACTCAGGACCACAGAAAGGGAGGGGCTAAAGAGACAGAACAACTAGTCAAGGAGTGGGCCACAGAGATGAGGACAGATATGTAAGTAAAAAAGCAGCACATATTTTTAAGTTTCATTAAAAATCAGCCTGATAGGCAAGAGAAATCTCCTTTCAAATGGCTTGTTCATGTAGTCCAAGTGACTCCCAAAACAACATAAAATATAGATGCTGCCCATGGTTGGCTTTCAGGGGAGGGGGGTAGCCCATTGCTGAAGACACCACATATTTAGAACACAAAAACCAGATGATTCAAACAGGATCTCATCTAAAAGACTCTTTCCTCTGGTCTAGTTTCCATTGTACCTGAAAATCAGGTGCAATCTGCTAAGGGAGAGAAGCAAGTAAGCAGTCTTAGCCAGCTGTGACATCTATGAACCACAACAAAACTATGAACTACATCCGTTTTTGAATCATAAACTCACAAAAATAATTAAATTGTAGAATGTGGCAGAAATTTTAAAACCAGTATGTCAGTATTAAACTGGAAAATGACATGGTAAATGTTTTTCTAAAAAACACAACAGTGACACAAGAAGAGAGAAACTACATTTAAAAAAATCATTGCTATAAAATAATAGAACTAAAATATAAACATTGAGATAAAAAAATAACTGAAGAGGTTAGACGTGCTCTGAAGATGGCAAAGTGGTAATTACTCATGAGACCAGTGAATTCACTGGTGAGGCAGAAGAAGATGCTGCAAACCAGGAGACAAAGCATGTGAAAGATGCCAATAGATGTCTCAGAAGGTTCAAAGAATAAAATGGAAGGATAGAGGCAAGGGGACATTCCTCAGTATTTGACACTGGTGCCCACAGTAGGCACCGCATTTCCACAAAGCTTACAGAATGGTGTCAGAACAAAGCCTATTCATGTCTGGATCCTGTGTAACTGACAATACCAGGATTTTTAGGGACAAAGACAAGCCCCTCAGGACCCAATCTAATCTCATCCATCTACTTGCAATTGCTTGAAATTCCTTTAACTGGAACCAAAGCCCTTCAATCTATGGCTAGAGATAAAAGACTTAAAATGCAAATATCCAGGGAGGAAGGATGTGCTCATCCCATGCTCTGTTTTACTCAGATGGGGTGTTCAAAACACTGGAAGAGCCAGTGAAGAGGAGTCTAAGCCTCTGAGGAGAAAAAACACTGAGGCTCAGCCTCAGGCCAGGCTACTTATTAGGGAGGTTGCAGACCTTAGCAGATCCTTAGAAGATTCTGCTCTTTTTTCTTGGCTCTACCATACAGGGTAGGGTTTTAGTAGTCCTCCCCATCTTCCTCCTTGGCCTCCCTTCTCCAAAGGCCATGGCCTGTTTTCAGGTCCCTAGTGAACAATAAGCCTTTTCTTTAGTGACCCATCCAAATGTGACATGTCTTCCTGCCAAGGGCGAGGGTGGTGAGAGTGTGGCTGTTGGGATGGGTGAAGAAATCTTAGCTTATTCCTTGGGTTTTTCCTCCATGGGAAAAGGTGTATACAGTATAACCATCAGAGGAGTGGATTTGCTTACAAATTGCCTTAAAATCATTCTTTAGCTAATAAATACATGGATATGAGTTAAAACCCTTAACCTGGACTTCCTCAGGGCAGTGGATTTGTGTGATACATGTGAAGTAGCTTCAGTACTGACACTATACATATGAGATACAAAATTAATGACAAACGATCTGAAAGAAATATGTTATCATTACTTCATAGCATCATTCTTAAACTAGAATATTTCATTTTTTTTCATGTAAACTGTTTTGTCATCATGTATGTCAAAAACAAAACAATGAGCCCATTTCCTGAAAACATGTATGCATTAATCCCACAGTCTCATGTTATTTAATACTTAGTGCTTATGAAGTGATCATCATCATGGTGATTATATCACTATATGATTACATATATAATCTTACCATGTAGTAATAATATCGACATGAAGATATTAATATTAAAGTACTTATGTCACCCAGGCAAGTCATATAATTGACTTTCTTGTTGCCTTCTGAAAATCTGCTTTCCCAATTGTAGTGGCTACCTGTTCTCCATGTCTCTGTATGTGCATTCATTAGTCCTGGCATTGATCAGGCTCCAAAGGTCTGGGTTAAATCTCAGATGCTTATGGCTGTGCAATCTTGAGTCTCTCAATGGACCTTTCCAACTTCATGTGCTTTATGACAAAAACATGGCTTCAACCCCCATCAGAGTTGTGACAATTTAGGACTAATATATTGATAGTTACTGGCATCTGACAAGCATACTTTAAGAACGGCTTCTATCAATTAATTTTATAGGAAAGAGAATATGGATGAATGTGATGAATGGAATACAAATTACAATTTTAACCATTATTACTAAAACTCAACCTAAAAAACAAATTTCTACTTCTAACCCTTATCTTTCACAACTCTTAAGTAAACAATGTCTGTGCAAATGCTGATTTTTCCTCTCAAAAGCTTCCAGTGGTCCCAAGTAGAGTCTGAATCCTCACATTTCTGTAACAAGTGAAAAATTTTATCATTGTTATCTTAAACACCAGGAATGAAAATTCTACTCAGGGAGGGCATTGTTAGTCAGTGGAATGCCTTGACAACCTGTTCATGGTCATTAAGAAATCCCTTAAGCATCAGTGCCAGGCTTAGTATGCTGCAAAGTGCCAGTGCTACAATTTCACACTGCAGGAAGCTACTTGGAACTCCAGAGTTGGGAAAAGATTATGTGGGGCTGAAGATGCTTGATTCGATACAAGCAGGAAAAAACCTCACAGAAAGAATTCAGCTTCTTTAATCCTGCCAAATGCAGAAAGTTCTGGAACGAGTTTGTCTGAAATTCTTTATGTGGGTTGTCTTCTGCTCTAGGAGATAAGGATCTATGCTGATATAAAACCTCCCTGACTTTTCTGAAGATGCCTACTTTTAGTTCTTATAGGGAACACCTCATCTTTCTTCTCTTACTAAATAATAAAGGCTAAGTGTACCCACTTGCCCAGGTATTTGCTTTTTATTAGTGCAAAGTACATACCAAGACTAACTCTTTGCTGTTAATTTCTTTTGTTATTGTTTTTCACAAACACTGAACCAAAGATTGTAAGAGTAAAGGGAAAACATACGAACTCATGAGGGTGGCTGGTGGGAATCAGAGGTCTAGTGGTTGGCCTAAGAGTCACAGAAGGTTTACTTTTCTTTTTTCCCATTTTTTTTTCTAGAAAAAAAGTCATCAATGTGTCAAGGCAGAGAAAAGAGGAAAGAAAAGTAGTCAGTGGGAAGTGAATGCAGAGTGACTCCATGAAGACCACAGAACACTGATGGGATAGCCAAAAGATTCTGAAAGGTAAATGATGTCTATCTTTGTATAAATAGAAATATATGAGAATAAATCACTTGAATGGACAGCAGATGCAAAAATTAAAAAAAGTGATTAATAATCAGGAAAAAAAACTAAAACCACTTGCGAGATGTCACCCCACTCCAGTTAGAGTGACTATAAGAAAGATGAAAAATAAATAGGCAAGATTTCTCAGCAGTAAAGATACTTGCTATCAAGTCTGAAGACCAAAGTTAGATCCTAGCACCCACATGGTGGAAGGAGAGAATTGACTTCAGCAATTATTTCTCTGACCTCCACAAGTCCTAGTGTACAGATCAGTGTGTGTGCCCCAACCCCTACACAAGAATAAATGAATATGAAATATAACAAGCATTGGAAAGGATATTAAGAAAATAAAATCCACTATTGGCTGGGATATAAACAGATCATATGGAGAACTCTATAGTAGCCATTTAAAATGTAAAACGTGGAACTCCCATAATCCTCAGCAATCTCACTTCTTGGCATGTATATAAAGATGTGAAATTGGTATGTTAAAGGATCATTTGCACTCCTGTGTTTACTGAAGCTATTCATGACATCCAAGAAATGCAAACAAACTAAGGGTCCAATTGGGCAAATGAATTAACACAAATGTGGCATACTCACACAAAGACAACATATCCACTATTTTTAAAAGATGATCTTTCTGTCATTTGCAACCACAAATGGACATAGTTTTTAATGAAACCAAGCTAAAATCAGACAGTGTTTCATGATATCATTTATATGCAGGATTAAAACCAAGTTATTTTTCATGAACACTGGCTATCAGAGTCTGAATAGAGGAGAGCTCATAAAGAGGAATATAAAAAGTCCAGTCAGAAAGATATCCTAACTAGTTAGAAAGCAGAACTCAATCCTACCACTCACTGAATAGTAGGGTGAATAGGGTCTGCAATAATTTACCATGCATATTAAAAAAAAAATGCTAGGAAGAAGTATTTCTGAGCCTCCCGCCTCCATCTCCCAAATGCTGGGTTTACAGGCATCCACTACCATATTTGATGAACAGGGTGAGGATATTGAATCCAAGACCTGGTGCATGCTATGTAAATACCTTACCAACTGAGCTATATACATATATATGATGTTTTAAGTGTACATGTACATTTTTCTCCAGAAAATAATTCTGGATGAGGCTATCTGATCACTATGGAAATGTGGCAAAGGTTGTTTGCAGGTGATGGGTGAGGCAGAAATGATGTGGATTTTGTATTTGGATGGACTACATCTTCTAATTCACTAATCATTTGACTTAAAGTTCTTAAATTTTAATCTGGCTTTCACCACTTAAACATTGAAATGAATCTGTATACTTGAGGATGATACAATGATTCCCAGCTATTATACATGGCTGACATAATGGAATGCTTAATAAATTAAATCCTTTATACCATACTGATAATGGCATTACTTCAAAATAAATATTTTTATAATGCTGAATTCTGTTATATTCTGCCTCATGTCATAGACATGGGACAGAATTGATTTGGTTGGGCTCACTATTTAATGCCACTTTTTGTGTATGTGTTTGTTTTCTCTCATTCAGCCTTTATGTTGGATTTTAAGGCTCTTGGATTTTAGCTGGATGTGTGCATTTGATTTCATATTTGGTAGGTAAACAAAGAAATACGATTTCCAGCTATGACATTGATTCCAATTATCTCATTGTTAATTTACAGCAACCCACTGGAAGCTTAAGATCAATTCTTTTTAAAAAATGTGATTGAATTGGCTCTTTGGATACATGTGAGTATCAGCAGACGATGCATGTCATTCCTGTTCAAGGCAACTTGGTTTCTGAGTGACGTTGATAAGGTCAACAGTCTTGTGACTGCTAGTCCTTATTCTCTCTCACTTAATTGAAACTCAGGGGCAGAAACTGTTTTGCCACATCACAAAGAAGTTAACTATCAAAACAAAAGCATTCACATGTGAATCAGTCATCAGAAAATCGCTTGTCTCCTCTGCATACATACATAACTGAAAATACCAAAATATTTGCAAATACCGGAATGAAATCTAGCTGTGCAATGACTGACATCATTCACAGCATAAGTTCTTGGGTTCATTTTCAAGAACAATGCCCAAAGTAGGAAGAAAAATATTTTACAGTTTTGTTTATTTAGTCTTTATGTAAAAACATATAGCTTCTGGTCTCTGGCAGAAACATTTTCATCTGAATATTTATTTTCTGTTAAACTATTTACAGTCTAGTTCCAACAGCTGTATGACTTCACTATGAGCTCAGTAGGCAGAGAACTGCCCTGGAAGATACAGAAAAAAAATTAGGGTAGTTCTTCAGTTCGCAGTAACTACCACCAGTGCTCCTTATATTGCTGTGTATTAAAGAAACATTCCTTGGGTGAATACAACTGACTCTTTCACAGAAGAGCCACACACAAAACAGGGAGGAGACAGAGCACTGACTCACACTTCAACCCTGTTGCTTGAGGCACCAAGATTGGAGACTAAAGTACCTTCTTTTGTTCTCATCTTAGGTGTCTTTGTGAGGTAAGCCTTCTACGATAAACTGTTTCTGAGAAGCCCAGGCATCATTCTCTCTCTTCAGTTTTCAAAGTGAGATTTAGCCTCCCTGACTTTATTAGATCAGGAGGTACATGTTCTTGGGTGGCACAGAGATGCCATAGCAGAGACCCAGGGCACTGTTCAGCCTACATGGAAGCTGGCAATGCGGTCATATCCAGTGAGTATGCCTTTGGACACAGCTGGATGGATGCAAGTTTGGTGTGCCCACAGTCAAAAGTGGGGCAGATGATAGAATTAGAAAACTCATACAGAGTTGAGCACACCATTTGGATGCATGCACAATAGTCTC
Source organism: Peromyscus maniculatus bairdii (assembly GCF_049852395.1). NCBI lineage: Eukaryota > Metazoa > Chordata > Mammalia > Rodentia > Cricetidae > Peromyscus > Peromyscus maniculatus. The sequence goes on along the minus strand of NC_134857.1, from coordinate 98,524,080 downwards.
AAGGATAAGTACAGAGTTAATGATGGGCATGAAGACAGGACAAACAGAGACAGACAGATCCGATATGTACAGTTTCATCACCATAGGATGGGGAAGGTGACTTCTAATCCTAGTATTTTCTGGGTTCCCATACAGCCCAACAACCTTTCTTTTCCACTGGTCAGCTATTTAGATGGAGCAAGTACACACACACACACACACACACACACACACACACACACACACACACACACACACACCACCAAGCATGCACTGTTCTTCTAGGGCTATTAAAAAGAAACTTGTATTAGAAGATGTCAATCTCCTCTGTATCTAAGAAATAATAATAAGAAATCTGAAATAACAAAAATTAGTACCAAAAGATCATGTTCAAAATGCTTCTTGGAGCCCTGGATTGTAATTCAATTCTAGACCTCTTGACTACAATGGGCAGGACTTGGGGTATTATCACTGGCCCAGCAAAGCAAGCAAACAATGAAAACTCTTGAACCTTGGTTTGTCTGATTTGGTAGATGCCTACAATCCCAGTATCTGAGGTGACTGAGACAGGAGAATCAACTTGAGCCCAGTTGTTCAAGGTCAGCCTGTATAGCAGAGAAGAACTTCATCTCATTCTCCCTCCAGAAACCAATGCCTCTTTTCCCACTCCCAGTTTTTTCCTCTCTCTCTCTCTCTCTCGCTTTCTGTTTTGTATATTTAAGTATGATGTGTGAAGTGTGCATTATACTTTACATTTGTGTGTATGAATGCAGACACACATATGCTGTTTTGTGCATGGCAAGGTCAGAGGAAAACCTCTGGTGTTGATCTTTGCCTTATGCCTTACGTGGTACATGGTCTTTTGTTTCATGACTTCCTTGCCAGGCTAGTGGAGCAATGATCTCCTGGAGGATCCTGTCCTCATTTCTCATCCGGACACAGGCACAGTCAAATTTCGGATACACAATGCTACATGAAGCTTTAAGTGCATTCTGGACCTCTGAATTTACATTCTTCGCTCTTGCAAAGGGAGTGGTTTATCTACTGAGCCATATTTCAGTAGCTCTCATTGCTTTATGACTTATACGTCTCAGATGACTACAGTTTGTAAATAATAAAAGTGTAAAACACAAATCAGATGACAACACATTACAATGTAAATCTTGCAATAGTTTTAATGGGGAACATTTTAAAGTTACATTTAGGGTTGTGTAATATATTCACATAGTTTGAGAATGAGATGTAAGAAGGTTCATCATAGAGGGACTCCCTTTACTATTGCATTTTCTGCTTCAGTTTTTGGCAAGATAGCCTTTACATGTGATTTTTAGACATATACAAGCAAATGTTCACATTTCCATCCCTTTCTTTAAGAAATGTTAGCATATATGTTTTATAGCAACCTTTTCACATTACTAACCCATTTCAAAATTTCTCCTTCACTAAATCTTTTCAAAATATTTATACTTTGCAGTCCTGTACAGCATAAATGATCTATAATAAACTACCTATTAGCTTGTTTATCCCCATGAATATTTAGGTGTTTACTTTGCTAATATTTAAGACTGGGCCAGCAAATATCTCATCAACAAGGATGCTTGCTGCCAAGCCTGAGGACCTGAGTTTGATTCCCCAAGACTCACTTGGTAAAATGAGAGCTCTTCTTCCCTGAAGCTCTTCTCTGACCTCCACATGTATGCCATGGCACCACATGTAGTGGCTGTAAGGTATACTCTAATACAAATAAACAAATGTAATTACAAAAATAGTTCAGCTAATAAGCTTATAGGCACATCCTTTGATGCGTGTAAAACAATTTCCTGCAAGTGGACTTGGTATTTCACATATGCACCGTATATGAGTACCTGTTTCCTCACAGTCTTGTCAAAGATTTGTCAGTATGATAGATAACGTGGTACCTCAGTAGAATATTAATTTGCATTTCTTTTACCATGTGTGAAGTTTAGCATCTTTCCAACTGTTTAAAGGTCATTTTTTATTTCCTTTTCTGTGAAATGTGCTATTTTACATTGGTGCCTGAATTAAACTTTATCGCAAAGGATATTCCCACTCTATCAATGTCATGGAATGAATAATCTGTCTTTTCCATGCTGAATTGGATGCTACCTTTTTTACATGGAATGACTTAGTTTCAGTGTTTGTCTCTATTTCTGATTTTCCTAATCTGTCCCTTTGATCTGTCTTCATGATCTAATACCATACATATCCTTTTAACCGGTAAGGCTTACTGACATGTTAGGCTCATTCCCATTATAATTTAACTTCTGATCTTCCCTTAGACTGGCTTATTATTTGCATATATAACAGCTACTGACCTCTGTACAGTGAGTTGAACCCTAAGCCTCCTGACCTCATTTACTGCTTCTGGAATATTATCAGTTGATTGTCTTTGATTATTAGTCTTCAAATGATATATACTTTTTTCTCAACCAAAGTAATTCTTTTCTCTCTAATTGCTTTATTTCTCCTAAGTGGCTTAGGGCATGTGAAATTAAAAATAATAATAGTGATACTAAACACATTTACTTAGTTCCAAATTACTGTGAATAAGGGAATAGTATCTTAGTTTAGAACTGCATTCGATATGGCGATAGAATATACAGATTTTGTGTTAAAAATATATCTATTTCTCATATAATTGAAATGTATCAAGTTATTTACCAATATCCATAGAGACTATCATATTAGTAAGTTTATTAATATGGCACACTGTTAGCTTTCCTAATATCAAACAACTCACTGTTCTTTAACGGACATAGCTTTTTTTTCTCCAATAATCATTTTTTAATTACATTGGCACACTCTAAACTTAGGATGTTTGCACTCATATTTACAGATGGGATTGATATAATCACTTTACATGTTTTTTTCTCCTTTGGGGATGGAGCTGAATACTAATCACAAGGATTGGGACAACCCTGCAGAACACTACAGTTCACCTTTTATTTTAAGCCTTTACCCTAATGTGCATTGTTTTCCAGTCCACTTTCACTGTACATTTGGCACACTTTGGTCTGCTATGAAGTTAGCTTTTGCTTTTCTTTCTTTTTCTTATGATATAGTGAGGATATTACTTAGTTCACTAATGCTATCATGTTTTTTCTGATTTTTACACATTTTAATATTCAGTTTGCTTCTTTTTTAAATTTTAAACAAATACCTATTTATATATTTATGATATAATACAAACCCCTCATTGGCTAAGTTCTAGATAGTACCAATAAATTCCTATTATTAAAAAGTGATGACTCCTTCCCAGCACCTGTTCTCCTCTACTGGTATTTGGTGAAGTTTATAGTTTTTCCTCATTTGTACTGCATTGTTAGATATGCTCCCACCTATGTTCTGGGACTAAGTCCATTGTAAATGGTGGCTAACCATTTGAAGGTAAAGCAACCAGTTGCTTTGAGTCCCCATGTTGGTCTAACGCCCCTTCATTTCCATTATTTTATCTGACTACCATCGTTGGTGCATACATGACCTACATCAGCTGTCACCAATAGCGTCTTACTTATTTCACTCTTAACTTTTTAATTATATAGGTATGGTACTCATGAATGAACAGTCCCAATTTCTAGAATCTTCTCTGATTGATTGAGTTCTGCTTTCTAATAGCATTGCCAGAATATCCTGGAAATATCTTCTCTGGGACCTGGTAATGATTTGTACATTAGATAGTTGAAAAAAAAAACTACAGTTTTTTCTTATTATATACATATTGTTTGTTTTCTGTACTATAATGATGCTCTGAGAAACATAAAGATCATTTAATAATTTTATTAAGTTAGCATATGTGCAAGACCCCAGGTTCAATCCCCAGCACAAGACATTCAACACCACATGCACACACACAACCATACACACACACACAGGAAGGGGAGGTCATCAATTCAAAGCAACAAAAATTTTAATTTTTCTTGGCAAGTCCTTTCAAAATAAAATTTGTTCTTTCATCTAACATACATAAGTTTTGTTGAATGTATTCTGTTCTATTGGAGGCCCACTTTTCCAGCCAAGAGACTCTAATTATGTACATTTGGGATAAGACTTTCTGCTGGCTATTATTTTCTTTTTATAATCTTTAAATTTACCTATATCATTTTTGTTTTATTTTCCTCCTCTTCAAATCTGCTAGCTATTACTGTATTTTGTAGTCCTTATTCATTTTAAGCTTCCATTTTCATTACATTTGTTTCAATCTACATTCTTCTTATTTTCTGTCAACTCATGTTACATCCCCTGTTATTTCTGTCTTTGCTATGGAAACAGTACTCTGGTTTTTCACACATTCTCATAAGTGATGCTACATCTATTATTCTCATTTTAGATAAATGCACATAATTTTGCCCACTTTCTTTCACATATTCTACTGCAATATTCTTCTGGAGAATTTTCCTGTTTTTGTCTTGTTGACAGGGCAGAATGACATATCCTAAAATAGTTTCAAGTTCACAATCCTCCTGCCTCAACTACTGTATGTTGCTATTGCAGATATGCATAACCACATTTAGCCAAACTGTGACTTATTTGCATTAGTTTAGTTCCTTTTCTCACAAATTTCTGAGTAATATTTTTGTTGTAATGCCATGTCAGTATGTCTCTGTGTCATCAAATAAGCTAACTTTGCTTAGACTGGTTATTTATAGAAAATCCTTGCAGTCTTGTTATAATGAGGGACAGAGCTAGAAGACTGTCCTCTAAGATGCCATAGTCCACTGATGCTATACTGACAGAGTGCTTTATGTAAACATGCCTTCTCTGGAATCCCTTAAATACTTTTTTTGAATGAAATCATGTTGATGAAAATTGTACACATATCATACCACCACATCATACCACACACCACACATACATCACTACCACTACCACAACCACAACCACAACCACAATCACCACAATCACCATCACACCACCACACCACAGCTGTATAGCTCATCTCATTCTAACACTTGTTTACTGAAAATAAAACAATGTGCCACATACTTTATCAACCACTGCTGGGATTCTGAGGAATCCACCATTCTTGTTTTCAGTTTCTTCTCTATTGACCTTTTTTTTATTTTTCTTATTTCAGCAACGCCAAATAAATCTTAAATCAATTTGTAATTTGAAAGTTACACTTATTCCCTGATTTTAATACATTTAAAAAAATTTAAAAACAGTTTTGACATGAGAACTCTGTACTAGAAAATATAAAAAATGATGTTTTTCTATAAACAGAAAAAGTAAATTTATATGTTAACATCATTTAAATGTTCATTTAAATATGAGCATCAGTTGTGTTATTAAAATTATGTTGGGAATAAGCATTTTAGCCTCCAATTTTTCCTGTAGAAAAATAGAAGATAAATCCTTTCGGACTCAAGTACTAGGTAAAGGAAGATAAAGGAAAAGAGTCTAAAACAGAAGAACAACAAAAATACCCACAAAATTACAGCATAAAATTTTATTCTAATATATGTGTATATACATGGGCATCCATCATAAAAGCAAGTAAGTTCTAACCCAAGGTTTGTCAAAGAGGAAGTGTAAACATTTCAATAAATAAAGTAACATTAAATATGACTTTATTCAACTGTTATTTATACTTAAAGAACTAACAAAATATTATTTCAAACTATGTAGTAGATGTATTATCAAACTATAGTATATCTGCATTGTTCCTTTGCATAATTATATACCTTCTGATAACACAGTCACAGCACATTATTATACATCTAAACTATTTCTTAATAAAATACTAGTATCATTAAACTGTCAAGTCTGTGTCACAAGCAAAATCATTTCCAACAAGGAGTTATTAAAACAAAAAGTGCTTTGACCTCTGAATCTCCTCTGTATTTCCCCAACTCGTACATCTGATATTTACCAATTACTGATGATTCCACTCTGCCCTTTCTCTCTCATCCATCTTCTCATCTCCATCCCTGCTGTTACTACCAAATCAGATTTTCATTATCTCTCACCTTGAAGACAGGCTTATAGAGGCAGAGAAAGTTACTGTTCAAAGGCATCTTGAACTCATAACTAGGCCATTGAATGACAGGCCTGAATATGAGTGCAGGTGTTAACAGGTGATGGGTGACGGCTATTAGCACATCTTAGTGTGGTAAACTAAAACCAATGTCCTGACTACCAGATTACAATATACAGATAGTAGGACTATCACAGTAGGAGGGAGCATAGATTGGAAATGATGAGCTTCCATTTGGTGTCACCTAAGGAGCATGACCCCCTGGTTGAGATGCTAGGTCTGTGCAAATAGGTCTGGTGATAGAGTTAATGTTCTAGGCATTGTAACCACACTGATTCAAAAGGACAGCAAAAGGGTCATGGTCCCTTCAACTCCATTTACTTAACAGGAGTTTGGAAGCTGAGACTGATGGACATTTGCATTTGTGTATCATCTGAATCGATACCATGTTACACGTGTGATAGAAATCAAAGCACTTAAGGAATAAATTTAATATTCTGCTATATGATTAGGATTAAAATACACTTTTGAGGCTTGAGAGATGGTTCCACAAGAGAGGGGTTCTCCCCTACCAGCATAAAGAGTTTTGTTTAATCCCTCAAACCCACATTAAAGAGTCAGGCATGATTCTACATGTCTGTAATCCTAGAACTGAGGAGGTCGAAACAAGCAGATTTCTAGGGCTCATGGGCCAGCCAGTGTAGACAAATTTGGCAAGTTATAGGCCAGTGAGAGATTCCATTTCAAAAACAAGGTTGAAAGCTTCTGAGGAACTATACCTGAGACTGTCCTCTGGCCTGTATATACATATGTAAATATGTACAATCAAACACACACACATACATATACACACACATACATCACATACAAATAAATATTTTAAGAGTGAAATAAAACAGTTTTATGACTAATACTTCAGAATAACATATAAGTGGGACTAAAGCTAAGGGTAACATGAGTTTCCACAATAAGATCCCATAGTTTTATTCAGCATTGAGAGCCATGGAGATGTGATGAAAATTGCTAACACATTAAGTGTTTACCTCAGGCACTGCTATAGCATTTTCTCTATGTCAAATAACTTAACCCTCTTAATAATCCTGTGAGGAAAACTGTATTTTTTATTCAAACTGAAAATCAAGAAGTCAGAAACAGAGTAATTAAGTAACTCACTTACTGACAGCAGTCATTTTAAACACAGATATGAAGGTTCCAACATTTTTAATCAAATTACTGAAATTTAAGAATATCCACAGCTATGAATGAGCATATGACTTACTTCAGTTAACTGCCTTGTTTACCTCAATTGGATCTGCAAAATATTTTTAATGTACAAACAATATTCCGTTAGAGAAAAGCACCTAAAAAAATTTTACAGTCCTCTTAGATTCAAACGTAAATGTGCTTCTTCACATATTAGGCTGTTTGCCAAAGTGAATTGAGGAATTCTTACATTTCTTTGAGATGATTTGGTCTTCCTTCCTTTGAACATCAGTTCATTCTTCTCTAGAATCTGGGACCACCCTGCAAGTTGTTTTGATAATTACAATGGATGGGGCAAGAATGGCACTGACCTCCAAGCCTTGGAACCAAGAGGGCTTGACGGGCATGGTTTGCCTTAGAACAGGAACAAGATTTTCATGTGAACAAGCTTGGGCTACCCTACAGAAAGTGAGACACCATGCATACAGACAGAGACATGGCAGAGAAATTCAGAGATAAAAACCAGGCAAACATTGAATGATTCAAAGTTTAAGAACAACAAATATAGGTAGCAGATAATTGGAAAAACAAAGTGCCATGGACAGAGTCATCATACAAATGATGACTTCAAGTCGCTGGCTTGTTAAAGAACAATTGCTAAATATAAAGATCCCTTAGTAAACAGTTTGGTTTTCCTAACTAATCATCTCAGACTTCTGGCATTTTCTGTGCAAGGGAGATTTCCTTGATTATTTTGTCTCATACATCATTATCTCATCATCTCATATCATTCCTTATCCTTCACACTTCAATACTTTTTTGTAAGACATCGTTCTCTGTCTCTGTCTCTCTCCATCTCTCCAACTATATTGACTTCCCTCTTTTCCTACCTGTACATTTATGTGGTACTAGTCATTGTAAGCATCTGGATTAAAACCCTACAACATTAACTTCATATTCCTGTGTGAAGAAACAGTTATCTTTGAGTGTTAGATGTGGGAGGATGAAGCGAAAGTTTTAATACAGTTATTTCATGTTCACTGTCTAAAACCCTTTATAAACCACTTCCCCTAAATGCAAACAGGTATCCTTTCATAGGGAACATTTCTTTCATCCTTCATTATTCAGTGGCACAAAGCATGGATTTATTCTTTCCTCCACTACCTTAACATTTTCCCTGCTAGTAATTGCAGCTAAAACTGTAAGTTGTCAAATTTGGGCCAATTTTTTTTTCAGAATGTTAATCAATCCTGACACCTGGATATGTTAGTTTCTTAATGCTACTCATAGTCATTATTTTAGTAATTATCCCTGAGACAAATTTGAAGGTACAAAATAAAGAAAAATAATCTTAAGGTATAATTTGTTGGGTTAAAGTTTCTTCTTCTTTAAATTTATATTTAAATGTATTCTTCTCTCTTACAATACATCCTGACCATAGCCTCTGGTCCCAGTCCCTGCCTAACTTTCCCTCTCTCCTGGATCCATTGTTCCTCGTTTTCCCTACAGGGAAACAGAGCAGGCTCTCAGTGATATCAACTGAAAAAGGCTTAACAAGATGCAGTAAGACTAGGTGTCCTATAAAGGCTGGATGAGGCAACTCAGTAGGAGGGAATAAAGGGTCCCATGAGCAGGCAAAAGATTCAGAGACAACCCAACTCTCACTGTTGGAAGTCTCACGAAAAGCCTAAGATAAACAACCATAGCGTGCATGCAAAGGACCTGGTACAGACCCATGCAGGTCTGTGGTTACAGCTTCAGTCTCTGTGAGCCCTATGAGCCATGCTTCGTTGATTCTGTGGACTGTACTCTCCTGGTATCCTCAATCCCTCTGGCTCTTACAATCCTTCCTCCTCCTATAGAAATTTCTTTATTTTTAATGAAAGTACAAAATAAGGACATGGAATCTGATTATAACAAATGGATCAAAAAATCACACTCAGTTTGAGGAAGAATAGATACAATATTACAGTTCTTTTAAACATTTTATCAGAAACCTTATGTGTAGGAACAGGAAATGGTGCACCTTACCCATAGTTACCAAGACACAACCAGAAAGAAGTGGTCTATATTCTAATTTCTCATTAGATTCCTTGTTAGTATGCCCCAGATCTTAATTTTGTTTTACATATGCAATATCTATGTAATTAGGAAGAACAAATCTCTGTATGTGCTTTGATGTGCAGGATGTTAGGCTATATTAATATTTGACACCTGTGCAAGGAGTTCTTGGAAACTCTTAAATGTAGGTTTATGTTATGTTTGCCTACATATTCCATCTTAATTGAGGAAGTAATTTTTAGTCTTTAATTAATTGGAACTGTAATTATTCTGCCTGGAGGTGCAAATAGCTCCACTAAAAAGTCTATTTAATGAAGACTTTTGCTCTATAAGGAGTTCTCAAGATGATCAGTCCCATTTGCACTTAAAAACTGGATTTATCTGCTAGCACAAAAGATGAAGGAAATATTCCTGACAATGCAGTTGGAAATTTTAGAAAACAGAGCAGTTGTAGAAATTATTTGTATGAATATGTTATCAAGTAAATCTACTTTATACTTCTTATAGTTACAACTTTCTGTATGAAAATTGTTTAAAATATATTCATTTTTCTGTGTTTGAGTAATTCTGTGGCTGAAAATAACTATGAATGTACTCAAGCCTGTACTAATTGCAATTAATCCTATACCATTATTTGGGAGAAAAGAAGAGAAATTAAAATTTTGACATTGCTATGAATTTAAATATCATTAGAATGGTCTTATTGTCAAACAAACAACGTTTGCTTTGAGTAATCAGTAATTCAACATTAAATATAAGAAATGGGTGCAGGGTGTGTGAGACGGCTCAATCAGTTATGCCAGGTGGCTTGAGGCCAGGACTCACATGGCAGAAGGAAGAACCGACTCTCACAAATTGTGTTCTGACTTCCAACTACATCTACCTGTGAGTAGGCTCATGCACACAAGCCTGCACACGCACACATACACGTACACACACACATGTATGAAAGACCTCTACTTTTTGTTGTAGTCTTGGGGAAAAGAGAAAGGCTGTGTCATCAAACCAGAAGAGATCTGCTGTCTAGAGTAGTGTACAGCCAATGCTCTCATCGAAGGTTTACTGAGCACCTTTTTGCTAATGGCTCATCCAGGGCTTTCCACTTCCCTGTTTTGGTCGCTGAAGCTGAGAATGTCTTCTTTAGTATGCAAAAGCAGTCATTTAACTTCCAAACCTAACTAGCACCTCCTGCCTTTGCCGCTTTGTCCTCTTGCTCTCTCCAAGCCCAGGTTAAAGGATCCTCATCTTCATTTAGGAGGAGAGGAGTGTGTTTCATTATATGGATGTACTTAGTATGTCTCCCACCAGCCTAGCAGCATCAGAGTTCACAAGGACTATGTCTACTCTCTTGGCCATTCCATTGTCATCTATGGCCCGTGACCTGGCATGGCATAGCTCCCCAAGACTGTTCGCTCAGTGACTATAATTGTGAATTCTATCTCCTTTCTAATGTTTAATTTATTCAACCATACAACAAAACATTTAATGAGGATTTACTTATTCTCCATCCTAAGTCTGCAATGGTTAAATGGCATGCATAAAACTTATCCTAATTGAGTTTCTGATTTACAATTGCATAGGCAATTATATAGTTTCATAATTAAAAGATAACTCTTCCTTTATAGAATTTAGTTTGCTTATGATGGTGATTAATTTTCATAATTGTTCTAAAGAGTGGCTGACTCATAGCTACAACAACCAACTTCGTAAAAGTGCCTTTTAGGGGCTAGTTAAATTAGCAGATACAGCTTTAGAAACCAGAAAAGAAGGGATTAGTAATCCCTATGGCATAATATTTCTACCAGCTTGATCCAGCTTAATTTTTATATTGTTTGTCATTTCTATTACAATCATTATTAGGATTCTGTACATTGAAAGGATCATGAATATGATTATCTAGTATATGTGATGTATAAAGTAATTACATTAATAGATAAGGAATGAATTTTACCTAAGCAACAGAAATAATCCATAGTACACATACAATATTGAATAGTAATCTTTAAAATACTGTACTATTGTTACTAATTAAATTCCATTATTTATCATTCTATCATGTCACCCAACTAAAATGTGTTCAATTGCAAGACGATATGTTATTTCAATGCCAGACCATAATAGTTGCAAGAAAAGCTTCATCTCTGAGTATATGATGATGAGTGTTCAATTAAGATCTCAAACCCTTTTCTACTCAGGCACTGTTGTTTTAAGTAGCTACAATGAATTCATCTTTATACATAAAACATATGTGCAGTTTTAATAGTGGTATATGACACAAAATTTGAACATTTAAGGAATGTTACAGCACATTAAGTTTAACCCTCATTTGTGTCTTCTATGATAGATGCAAGAATTCCAACTGAGGAGGTTTTATGAACCAGCTAAATGATTTGTATTCAGAACAGCATTAAAAGTCCCCATGACAAAGTGTACTTGAACAAAAATACCCTGCTTGTGATACATTCTTTACAAGTAATGTGTTTTCATTTTTCACATGTTGCATCTCATTTATTTTATTCAGGCACACATACTTAAATCGGCAAGATACCGCATGCTTTCCGATACCTTTGAAATAATAAATCACTTCTTGCAGATGCCTTTGCTGCCGCAAGGCTGCCGTTCATTAATCAAACATTATCAGTTTCTACGGGTGCCCGGCGTTCAACAGAAAAGACACTTCATTTTGAGTGCTGACTTTCACTCACTGCTTAGTCCCTGACCCCACAGTAGTCCCTGCTAGCAGTTTAGAAATAGGAAAACTCCAACAGTATAATGGATTTTGCAGAAAAAAATTATAAATGGTATTATATTTTCTAAATTCTTTATTGCTTTGTCCTGAGTGAAATCAAACTGGATTTCTAAAATGCCAAATAAACATGGTAATAATATCCATTTAAATTAGGTCCATAATAATAAATGTGTAATGTAAGCTGATTCTGTGAATATATCTAACACATCAGACTTCTAGAACACACATGCAGGTTAGTGTGTGCGTATGTATTTTAAATTTAGCTTAAGCTATTAAAATTATTTCAAGGGACAATGAAAGGCAATTTATCTACCTGCTGTAAGTTTTAAGCACACCAAAAGAAAAGGGAGCAATGTTAGAATCAACTATAAAGTATTTCTCACCCTTTTTCTTCTGTAAAGAAATGTATTACAGAACATGTGTATTCTTGTGCTATAAAGAATCACAGATGATTACATGGATCATAAGTCACCTGAGTCACCCTGCGAACATCTTATAACTTAAGAAAAGACAACTGACATAACCTATATTTCTTTACTGCCTTTGAAACAGCCCAGCACCATTTTCTAGTTGGAGTTTTCTCGAGTCCTGCTAGGGCCTGCAGCTACTTACACTCAAGTAAACACTCAGAGACTTATATTACTTATAAACTATATGGCTGTGACAGGCTTCTTACTATCTCATTCTTATATCTTAAGTTAACCAATTTCTATTAATCTATAAGTTGCCACATGGCTTGTGGCTTACCGGTACTTTACATTTTGCTTCTCATGGTGACAGTGGCTGGCAGTGTCTCCAGACTCAGCCCCCCACTTCCCAGAATTGTCCTCTCTGCTTACCCAACCTACACTATACTTCCTGCCTGGCTACTGACCAATCAGCATTTTATTTATCAATCAGTCAGAGAAACACATTCACAGCATACAGAAAGACATCCCCAGCACTATATAGACACTAAAAGAGAAATTTTCAGCAGACAGATTCCTGTTCTCATTGCAAAATGAAACAAATGAAAATGGTCTTAAATTGTTTATCCCTTTTGGCCAACAAATCTAATCTCAAAGATAATTTTCAACCAAAATCAGCCCTGATGATAGAAAATAAGATAGACAAAAAATTGAGCACAAATTAATGCTTCATAAATACTTTGTTCTATCACTGTGAATAAATACCTTTAATGAATATTTATTTAACTATCTCTTCATTAACTTAGGCACAAAAAGCTATATTTATGATCTAATATGACTCTCTCCTTTCAATGTATAACAAAAATCACATGAATTCTTCCATGAGAATTAAACATATCAAAATATGACGGATTCAAAGTCAGTAAGAAAGCTACATGAACACTGAACTAAGGCCTCAACTCAACCTACCAAACACTGATTCAAGAGCAGACAAGGCATGGTTGCTCCATTTGTTTGGGAACACTGATGAACAGGTAGACCTAAGGGAGTACCCTGATGACATCAATCAATAAACTGATACACCTTTACATAGCCCCTGGGAAAACTCCAAACTCCATAAACATTTTAGCCTCATACATACTACCCATGGCAATGTCCCTCCTGTTCTCAGGCCCTATCTAGTGTCACTTACATTTTACCTCCTAAAAATGTAATCTGAGGCAAATGCCATGGAATTTGTCTTAGTTTTCAGAATTGTCTGGTTCTTTCGAAGCTCTATGATAATAGGCACTATCTTCTCTACTTCTAACAGATTAGCTTCACATTTTCTGTCTAACTCACCAGATTCAAAATGCAGCTTACATGTTGGTCATTTCGATAACTTCTCTATTCTCCATTTTTGCTCTAGACCATAAATTGAAATTGCTTGTTTTGAGTGTGTGTGTGTGTGTGTGTGTGTGTGTGTGTGTGTGTGTGTGTGAGAGAGAGAGAGAGAGAGAGAGAGAGAGAGAGAGAGAGAGAGAGAGAGAGAGAGAGAGAGAGAGAGAGAACAAGCACACCAGGAAGCATGTAGGGGTTAGAAGAAAACTTGCATTGGCCAGTCTTCTACCATGTGTCCCAGGATTTAGCTCAGATTTTCAGGCTTGTGATAAGCAATTCTACCACCAGAGAAATCTCACCACACAAGATTATTATATTTTTGTTCCCTGAAAAAAACACATTTCTCTAGGAAGAGAATGCACACATTCTATATTGGTTCTCTAGGATAGTCCCTGGACAAATATAATTGTTAAAAAATATTGACAAGTGATTGAATATAAAATATATGAGTTGCCTATGCATTAGCAATTGCTTTCTTCTTTCTATACTGATGTTTCTTTTTGTAATCTTCTCAGTGTCTCTCTTTTTATTCCTGTTGTATTTGTTGTACTTATTTCTCTCACCTGGTTGTGAGAAAAGATAGTGTTATGATAGATTTTAAATGAGTGATAAACCTGTAAATTTAAGCTTGCTAGAAAAAAAACCATGCATTTAATTTCAAGTATAACATATTGGGTTTTTTTTGTAAAATATGTAAACCATTAAATACAGAAGTATGGGCATGAGTTGAAAACATAATTATGGTTTCAAATTATCATCAGAGCTCAGTAAAGTCTGAAGTTCATTGTCTAGCCATGATCAATATTGGGGGCTTTCCACACATGAGTATAATAAGGAATCACAGAACCAGCATACCAGCTAAAGTTTAAAAGTCTTTTCCTTTGTCATGGAACACATAATATTTAAAAAAAAAAAACCCTAATAGAATGTGTAGCGATGCCAGTCATAAATTTGTATAGGTCCAAATATAACAGAAAAACGTGATTATAATATCGGATCTCTTGCTTCTCTAAGGCATCTGAGACAATCTAATATAATAGATGGATAATTTTGATGGTTGAACACTAAAATGAACCCAGGACTGGCACAATGTAACTGCTATTTCGGCTGTCAGAGATGTGTGTGGGAAGTACGAGGTGTAGATGAGCCTGTGCATCTAGGTGTCTGTGGATATAAGTGTGAGAGACTTACACTTAAAACAGTAGGCTGAAGTACTCCTAGCATCCTAACTCTAAAGCTAGAAAGAGTCATTCCTGGAGTTTTGTATGATTATTTTATTTTTCAGCAAATTGTTTTCTAAAATTCATTTTTTCAAGGAAAATAAACCGTTGATAATTTAATTTTTTTTTAAAAAAAAAAGACTTAAGTCACTTTTAGAGTAGAAGTCAATTGTAAAACACAGATAGACATACACAGAAACATCGGCATTTCAGCCCTGTCCATAGCCACTGAGCATCGGAAACTAAACACTGCATACACCTGAATCCTGATGGACTCATATCACCTTGTATTGTGAAGTGGTTAAAAGAAAGAGGATGGGCTGAGGGAGTAGATCAGTGATAGAGTATTTGACTAGTATATACAATGTCCCTGAGGTAACCATAAAATAAAAAGAAAAACTTAAAACTATTTATTTCTTACCATGAACTGTTCATTACTTGCAGGATAATACAGTTGAAAAAGAATTAGCACACGTTGGAAATAAAAAAGGGCAGAACACATTTTTTTTCTCAAGCTTGTTTGTTTGATTCTTTGTTTTATTTGAAACAGAGTCCCAATTATACAGCCTTAGGGGCCTGGAACTCACTAGATAGACCAGTCAGGCCTGGAACTCATAGAGACCCATCTGCCTCTGCCTACCCAGAGCACAAAAAATAAAGGTGTGCACTGCCATGCCTGGATTATTTCTCAAGGTTTAATTTAAAGAACTATTGGAACAAATCATTTCTTCTGTTCAAATGAGGATTTCATATATTTCATAGATTCCTCAGAATTAGAAAATTTCTTGGGCTCTGATCCTGCCATATTCCCAGTTATATTTTAGTGTGCCATTTTACAGTTGCAACTGATAGCTAGTACAAGTCCAAATCACAAGTGTTATGGCACAGATGTCCAACTGTGACCTCCGTGTTCTAAATACACAGTAGCTGCTCTAGGAGCTCAGAGAAACACAGGAAAGGGAGAGGTTGCAGACTGAGGAATGTAGAAATCTACTTGCTCCCCCTCTTCTTCATTAGACTGCCTGTGTCCTCCAGTCAAGGCAAGGGTTTGCCTGCCCCACTGATCAATGGACTTCTCTAGATTTTCTCAGTGAATAGAGGAATCAAGGGGTCTGGCTACTTCTTAACAGACTGCACAGATCCTGAAGTGTTCAGCCTTGTCTTCACTCTTACTTCCAAAACCACCTGGCATCACCAGCCTTGAAATAAGTAAGTGGGTTCTATAGCACATGTTCAACCTTCTCAGTTAGCTCAGGATTCTCTTTCCTAAGGTCTTATGTGATCACCTGCTTTCCAATTTGTGAGGTTTGTTATCATTTTTTTAATGAAACCTCTCAGGGCTAACATACATAGTCTTAACTGGTGTGGTGGTTTGAAAGAAAATGTCACTCACAAAGGGAATGGCACTATTAGGAGGTGTGGCCTTCTTGGAATAGGTATAATCTTGTTGGAGAAAATGTGTCACTGTGGAGGCAGGCTTCAGGGTTTCATATATGCTCAAGCCACGCCCCGTGTTTCAGACTACTTCTTATTGCCTGCAAGTCAAGATGTAGGACACTTAGCTACTTCCATCAGCACTATATCTGCCTGCACATTGCCATGTTACACAATGATGATAATGGACTGAACCTCTGAAAATGTAAGCCACCCCACTTAAATGTTTTTCCTTTATAAGAGTTGCCATGGTCGCCGGGTGTGGTGGCGCACGCCTTTAATCCCAGCACTCGGGAGGCAGAGGCAGGCGGATCTCTGTGAGTTCGAGGCCAGCCTGGACTACCAAGTGAGCTCCAGGAAAGGCGCAAAGCTACACAGAGAAACCCTGTCTCGAAAAAACCAAAAAAAAAAAAAAAAAAAAAAAAAAAAAAAGAGTTGCCATGGTCAATAGGAACCCTAACTGAAACAGCTGGGTGGCATCACTGAGCAATCTAACATGTATTTTTCTAATAATGATTTGCCTCACTCTTGTTATTTTCTGGGCTGACAACACTTTTTGTCACATGAAAATAAATTACTTTTGGACAATATTTAGATAGGCTCAGTCAGTGACAACACATTACTACCATTATGACTAAGCAGCTGATTTATCTATTGTGTATTAATTGTATAAAGTAATGGGAGTTTTTATGACTGTTTCACACGTGTGTCATGTGCTTTGTTTATGTTCATTCCCTAGTATCTTTTTTCCTTTATTCCCCCCTCACTGATCCCAAATGGACTAACTTCTACTTTCTTGTCATAGACAAAAAGAATACATAGACTATCTTAACATACTAGACATATATTATATAATTATATTATATTTAATAAGCCATATCAACTATAGGGTTGTGCTATCTATAACTATTATACATATATAAATTTAAAAAATGAGAATTCAGAGAAAGCTTGCAACATTTGCCTTTCTGAGCCTAGCTTCCTCCACTTAACATGACGATTTCTAGTTCCATTCATTTTCCTACAATGACATAATTTCATTCTTTCTGGCTAGATAAAATTCCATTTTGATTTATTACCTTACTGTTTTTCCAAATAATCCATTAAGAGACATCTTAGTTTTAATATCTTTTGTAAATTAAAAAATATTTACCTTCTTATAGTACAGGCATAACGGCTGAGAGAAAAGGAATGAGTCTGTAATAGGCATCACAGATGTCCAGAAAAACAGATATGCTCTGATTTTTGTCTTTGAAATAGTAGCAGAAAACTGACAAGTCAACATAGATATGGTCTTCCAACTTAAAAAAAATATGTTTATAATGAGCTGGAGACTATATGCACATTGTATCATATAAGAGGAACTATAAAGGCTTATTGTCTCCTAAATTCTTTTCAGAGCCCCTTCTCCAAATCCTCTAGCAACAAACATCATCTTGTTAGAATTAGTACCAAGCAAGCACAAAAAAAGTTTCTGCTTTGGCAGTTCATGTGCAAATTCAAATGCTTATGAAATGACTTATGGTTGAAAGACACCCCTGGAAAGCCTCAGTGACTCAAACACACATCCCTAGTCCTAAGAAGATACCAATTTTATTCTTCAGAGAGCACTCTAGGCTTGCAGCAAACAAGGCTGAAAAACAAAATCAAGAAAATACTTTGCTGGATTTTCCCAGAATTCTATTCGGTTAATGCTCTATTAAGCACTTAAATAAGTCATTATGTTTACTTTTAGTTTTATAGTTTTATAAATTAATCTTCTCTACATTTCTAAGTATACATTTCCTAATGATCTTGAATATTCAAGGAAATTAATATGAGAAAATGCTTTGAAACCCATTATAGAAATAATCTCACATAATTTTCATATGCTGATCAGCTTATCATTCAAAACTGTCAATTCTGGGGAAATGCTGCCTTGTTTGGTTGAAAGCGGTGATTTTGACTTGCTTTTATAATAGTAATTTGCTTAATTCCATGCACCCAGATATTACTACAATTTTGAAATACCAAAGCCACTGGAGTTTAAGAGTATATAATTCAAATAACTACATATTAAATGCTCATTTATTTTCCAGTGTTCTTATTAAAGTTCCTGGCATGAAATTACAAGCAAAAAACCTTGAGCATTTAAAACTAAATATTAATGAATTAATTTGCTTGCCCAGTTCACCAGTCTAATTATCTCTTACCTGGACCACATCCCAGCCTCCCACAGCAGCCACATCTCCACAAATCCAATCTTGTCACTCATAAGTCCAAAAAGCTTAAAACTTTTTGATGATTTTCCTTATGCAGTGGTGTATACGTTCATCCTGTACAGCATGCCATGCAATCCCTGTGACCTATGTCCTACCACACTCTGTAACTGACAACAGCAACCATCAGTGAGCTATCAACCCCAGCCACAACATATCACTGAGTGCTACAACCCAGTCCATTGAACTTCTTCCATCAGCCTGACATCACACCCCACTTCACCTTCTCTGCTCTGTCCAGATCACCTTTCAATTCATGAAAGGCACCTGACTCTCTGATAAGTCTCTGGGAACTCTTCCATGGTTTCTCTCAATATTGAAGTCAGTTCAGTAATACTGAACATTCACATCATAGGGACATCATTCTTCCCATGACTGCATATATGGTCACAGAGTTGGGATTGGATCATTTTGAACCTAGTGAAGCCTTGATCTTCATGAATTTGAGGAACATGTTTTCCCCATCACTGAAATTTTAACAACCAATAAATATACCTTCTGGAAATTTGGAGGAAAGGTTGTAATGATCATTTTTATGTTACAAAGTACACTTTGTGAAAATGAAGTGGATGGGGAGTATCTCCCACATATTTAGCATTGGAAGTCTTTGGTGATCAATGTTGATCTAGGGCAGTGGTTCTCTACATTCCTAATGCTACAACCCTTTAGTACAGTTACTCGTGTAGTGATAAACACAACCATAAAATTATGTTCATTGATACTTCGTAACACTAATTTTGCTACTGTTATGAATCATAATGTAAATATCTGATACGAAGAATATCTGATACCTGCAACCCCAAAGGGGTGAGAGTCATAAGTTGAAAACTGCTGATCTAGATAGTTACAGTTGGGAAGATATGTCCATAACAGGGAATCATTTCCACAACATGTATAGTGAACTTGTATTCTTCAGCATATGGCTAATTAAGTCTTTGGCAGAAATCAGAACTTGGTTTTTCTATGATAGAATTTTGGGCCTAAAGGCTTAGCTTAAAATTAATTACCTCATTCCTCAAAGCAGCAAGTACAATTTTCTACTTGCTTAATTTTTTTTCAATTATGAAATGGCATGCAGATGCCCTAGACTATGTAAAATTATACACAGAAAAGAACTTCAGGAACTTTGAATAAGCACTGAATTATGTGGATCTATTTTGAATGGTTTTGTGTGTGTGTGTGTGTGTGTGTGTGTGTGTACATCTTAGCACATTTGATTATGCATAGAGATGTGCGTAAGTATATGGGTACACAGATATGTGTCTCCATGTGAAGGAAAATCGTTAATGTCAGATGTCCTTCTTCAGACAGGGTCCACTTTGGTTTATGAGACAGGGTCTCTCATTGGGATCTGAACTCAGAAATGAGGACAGGATGGTCAGCCAGAGAGCCTCGGAGAGCCTCGGGAACCTCCTGTCTGCTTCTCCAGTATGAGGGTTATGACCACTTTCATTTTTGTATGAGTTTAGGGATTGAACTCTGGTTTCTATGCGTGTGTGACATGCATTTTACTGCCTGAGCTCGCCTAGAAGTTCCTGTTAAACTTTATAAATATTTCCCTGCTCTTCTTCTCCTTCTTCCCCATTCACCCTCATCTCCTCCTTTCTACTTCATTATGCATAAGCACTGAATGTTCACATGGTCAACCGATTTTCAAATAAGCTTAGTCTACAAAGCTTTGATAACACAATATGAGTAAGGATTAACTCCTCTTTAATTTTTAGACTTATAAAAGACCCTGCAGCTTTTCTGATAGTAATATACTCTAATGGAGCTGTGCCTGATGCTATCATTACATTTAACCAAAATGTAAGTTGTTCCTTAGGACTGATAATTTGTTAAAATGCTACTGTTCTTGTATTTTAGCAAATAATATGCTTGATATAATAATTTACTAAATGAGGCTATTTAATGGCTGGATAAAATTAAATCCTTTTCAAGCCAACTAATTACAACCTAAGAATAGCTTAGCTAGAAGAAACTGGCTCAAGCCAGCCTTATGGGTTGGTCTTATTTATATTCCTAGAACATCCATTTGGTAAATAATCACAATTTTTATTGTAAGAAGCACTAATGCTTTTATTTTCATTCTACAGACATTTTTTTTTTTATCTATTTGGTTGGCTTATGCTATTCTAGGGAGTGGGGCAAGCTTTTGTACCACTGTCTTACACCTCAAGCTTGTGCCTTCACTATAACTCGAGAATAAAACTGAAAATAAGAGTATTCTATTAGCTGCCTCTGTCTTAACCAACTTCTTTATTTTATTCTTTGAGTCTTTCTACTCCATACATGCAAAGAGGACTTAAGTTCTACCATACATGTAAACTTTGGTAAAGATAAATGTAATATTCGGGTCTGTATTTCTGTATGTTTTGTGTAATTTATTGTTGTTGTTGTTCTATAAACCTCCCATAGAGTCTCAGTCTCTCTCTCACATCCCCTATCCCAGTTTCCCACCTCTGTCTCTTGCTTCCTTGAATCCTCCACCTTCACCAGCCTCTCCCCACTAGACTGGTCACATTATCCTGCTGGGATGCATACCAGCCTTTTTCCTTCACTAAGTAGACAGTAAGCATGATATATTCACTTGAGCAACAGGCCCAACTTTACATTATTTTCTATCTTCACCAAACTATAATGCTATCTATGGGGAGAAAATTTCTTCACAAATTGCTGAAGTCAATGCCTGCCTCTTCCTCTTAAATTTCCTTTTACTCTCCCTGCATTGATCAACATATCACACTCTGGTTTCTTGCTTACTTCTTTACCTAATGACAGAATATGTTCAAATTTCCCTAGTAAAACATTCACTGAGAGAAATCAAGAAAACTTCTCAGTGTTTTCCTGCCCTTCAATCACTTGTCACCTTTTGTTTCTACCTTAACTGTTATTTGAAATTCTGTGGGGTGCTGGAAAAGACACAGTTCTTGGTTTCTGCAGAAACACGGTGGACTGAGATAAAACTACATGCAGAGCCTGGGGTAGTTTCTTCAGTATTTTAATTGCCATAGATAGTGAAGTACATGGGGTTAGTAGTGAACTTTGAACAAGAGCCAAAGAGAAAATGGAGTTGTTCCTGGAAGAGTGTAGGCAAAAATCTCAGCCACTGAAAAGTAGTGACAATTTGACATTTTACAGTACAATAGATAACAAAATAGGTGAAACTTTTGCAACTAAAACTGCCTAAAGCAATAAGTGTACCTCCTAGTATAATGGAGCTACCAGCCTTTTTCTCCAGTTGATCAAGTTATTAACAGAGGCTTTAATATTCTTTCAAAAATCACCCAAAATAGAGTCCACAAATTAGATTCAGAACTTTATATTAAAAAATTAGTATTTCAAAATATTTCCTATGCAGTGGCACATATCTGTACTTCTAGCACTTGGGAGCCTGACACAAAAGGATTGAAGTAGTATGAAGCCATTGTGGGCTATATGGAGTGTTCCAAGCCACTCCAGGCTACAGAGTGATACTCTGCCTCAGAAACAAATGGATAAACAAACAATCAGTATGTGATAACCATAAATCCTTTTCCAACCTAGAGAAATTATGAATCTCCAAAACAAACTCATGAAAGACTTATTTCATTTTCCTTATACTCATGAATAGAGAAGGAGAGGTCTTCCCCAGGGAAGAGTGCATTCATTGATTGTCCAATAACAAATGGTTACCCCTGAAATCATACATACAAATAACATTATACAATAACATTAACATACTGACCAGGTATGGTATATGAATGCATATATGCATATATGTACATACATATATGGATATGTATGTAGTAACAACTAGTACTTAAAAAAAGAAGCCATGAATTTGAAGGAGAGTATAGAAATGTATAAGGGAGTTCTTGGCGAGAGGAAAGAGAAGGAAGAAATGTTGTGATTAAATTATAATTTTAAAAATAAAAAAAGAGCTTTAAAGTAAGGAGAGAGAGGTCAAATTAGTGGTCAACAAGCCTGCATTTAAATGTTCATTGTCCTCTTCCTTGTCTGTATTGGGCTGAATGGCTAGATATGCTAAGCATTCCCACAGGATCCCCAAATCCCCTTAGCATCCTATTATCCCTGAGAAAGGACCTTTCTCTGAAACCAAACTTGATGAGAAAAGTATCTATTATTTTCAACTGAAAGGTACATAGTTCTAACAGAAGTTTTTACCATTTCAGAGAAGCAGCTCTTTTAAAGAACTAAGTTTGTTTCTTCTCTCTCTCCTTCTGTTTTCTAATTCCAATCTCATTTTCAACAAAGGTCATGATATAAAATATATGTTACTTAATAAGAAAGTTGTTCTTAAAGACCTTAAGGTAATGTTTTTAAAGTAAAAGATTTTTCCTAATTTATGCATGCTTACATATATGTACAGCACTAAAATTTTTCCTAAAGTGTGTGTATTCTCATGCATGACAAATGTCTGGTAAAAACTCTTTAGTAATGATAGCCAGATCAATTTCATTCAACAATACCGGCACTGCAAACCAACTACCTGACACTAAACTATAATGTTAGCACATTCTGTTACCATGAATGATAACATGGCTTATTCTCTGCTACTTTGTAAAGACTGTTCTGATCATACAAAGGCATTTAATTAATAAATGCTTTTGTGCTATGGCATAAAAGAATGCAGCAATTACACAATTAAAAAGTAAACTATGTGTATGTCTTGTTGGCCTAATAACCTTTAGCATGCATTTCAAAAATGCTCATTGTAATGTGTTTGAATGTCATAAGCTATGGAGTCGTCCATCAGGCAATTTCAGTGGGCTGTGGTAGTCTCACTCCACCTAAGGTAAATATGAAGACCCAATACATAATTTCATCAAGTCCATGACTTCATGAATTTCTACAAGGTGATGCTTTTGACTGCCATTTTTAAAATGCTAGTGCATGATGACTTCAGAGAAAAGATAATGCATGTTATTGCTATTATTCCCAAGAGCTATTATGGGTGGTATATTGACTAAATCTGACTAGGTTTAAGATTTATTGGCTTGGGGATTTGGGGGGTCTTTTGCTAGAACTTATAACTTCTGGCAACAGAGCTTCCTCTTCTATCCAGATTTCTCATCTGATTTCCAGAACAAATAAAGTATACCCAAGGACTTATTGGCTCATAATGCCAGGATGCCATGGGAATTCCAAATAAGAAGTCAGAAAGTTTCTATCTCATAATGTTAACACATTTGGTTCAGTTGATAAATAATCTTCACTATACATACAGTTGGTCAAAAGAAGTGTTAAAGACATTCTCAGCTTGTACCTAGCTCTTATCTTTTCATCCACATGCTACTTCTTAGTTCTATCATTATCTTACCACATTAAATATTGTGCAAAGACTTCCCATTATATATATGTGTGTGTGTGTGTGTATAAATCATATACCATAACATATAACATTATATAATTTATATATAATTCTATATATCATATTAAATATATGTATTTCTTACTATCAAATAGTCTGATTAAAATTTTTATTGCCTAAATTGTTGCAATAGCCACAATATAAAATCTCCCAATATCTGTCTTTTTCTCAATCTATATCCATAGTGCCATCAAAATCCCTCATCTCTTACAATGAATAATGAACAAGAAATTAACTAGACATTGAACTTCTGCCAGGCTAAGCAAAGACTTAAAAAATCTTACTGTTATATAATGCTATGGTTTAAATGTGAAATGTGACAACAGATTCATGGGTCCTCACTTGGTGGTGCTGTCTTGGGATATTTTTTGAAATCATAAGGAAACTGGGCAGTGATGGTGCACGGCTTTAATCCCAGCACTCAGGAGGCAGAGCCAGGTGGATCTCTGTGAATTCAAGGCCAGCCTGGGCTACAGAGTGAGTTCCAAGCACAAAGCTACACAGAGAAACCCTGTCTAAAACTTAAAAAAAAAAAGGAAGAAAAAAGAAAAAGAAAGAAATCATAAGGAGACAAGACCAAGCCAGAGGAGATCAGTTACTAGGCAAGGGCATAAGGGTTATAGCGGAAGTTCACCTCTAGCCCAAACTGTCTATGCTTCCTAGATTATTGCAGTGCAGTAAATCCTGCAGGAGATACCTGCCACCATGGCTAGATTCTAGCTGCCATAATATCCCAACCACGATGGAGCATCATACTCTTTCAAACCCTGAGAAGAAATAAATTCTTGCATCTATAAGGTATCTGGTCACAGTAACAAGAAAAAACCAGGAAATATAAAAAATATGTACCAGAAGTAGAGCCACTGTTGTAATAAATTTAACTATGTACTTTTTAGTCCTTTGGAGGTGGACAGTAGATGGAATGTGGAAGAGTTTGGAACTTTGAATGATAGAAATTTCAGAGCGTTATAATTATAGCTTTTATAACCATTCTGGTGGTAATTCTGAAGACAAGCATGCTGAGAGAAAGGTGTAAAAATTATGTTCATGAAGTCTCAGGAGAGGATAAGGATTCTATTATGATTTGAGCTATAGGTTAGTGGTGTTGCATGATAGCAATTGATTTATCTATAGTTTGTATCTTGAAAGTCTGAATAAAGTTGGATTTGGGTAATACATTAATTCAATTAGCAACAGAAATTTCAAGATACCATAGCATCCAGACTGTGGCATGGTTACTGCTCACTGCATTTCACCAGATTTACAGTGAGAGTACAGAAAGTGTGGCAAAAGCTCATTAAAACTCTGCAGTTGGGGAGGAAAGGAGTTGGAGCCAGTCAAACTGCAGAGGGAGTAAGTAAAAGCAGGGTGGCTGTAATTGGTAAGACAAACATGCCATTAAAGAGAAATCATAAGCTTTTCACTTGAACAATAAAAAGTGCCTTGAAATTAAGACCCTTTCTATAGAAGTATCCAGTAAAAATCATTCTAAAAGCATTCTTTTAGAAAGAGGGCACATAAAAAGAGCCCTCTAGGTTGTCCTGTTGAAAAAAAACAAAAAACAAAAAAAAAAAAAAAACACTTCCCTAAGCAGTGATTTTTCTATGTTCAAATATGAAGAAACTCTGAAGCCCCATAATCAAAGTCCAAGGGAGTCAGGCTACATCTCAAACTGACAGCAAAATCTGAGATCATTTATGTTGTTATGGTTTATAAGCATTAACGATGCATGAACTGTAGAATCATTAAGGCTTGAACTAAGGTTCAAGAAAGCTGTTGAGGTTGCTCAATGTATAGCAGGATCAGATTCCTTGAATTAAGCTCCTTGTGGGCTATTTGTGCAACTGTGTAAATAAAGTCAAAATTGTAATGGAGACTCTAGGAGGTGTCAGAACATTGGGAATCGGTCATGTACTGAGTAGAACTGTGGGCACTGAGTGGTTCTGAGGTGATGTTTACTGTAAGCAGATGAGCTTTAGGCTCATGTCTGCTCAGTGGACCTCAGGTGGTATAACCCATATATCTGATGTTGGACACAGGGCTTCTTAGAGCCAATCTTTCTTTAATGTCCTTCCAGTCTCCATTTTGCAATATTAATAATATGTGACACTATATAGTAGAAGCATGAGTGTGACTTTTTAAAGCAGCCACACAGATAGATTGAATTTTTTTCAACAGAAATATGTATCATAAAATTAAAATAGGTTTAAGATTATGTTGCCTTCATGAAATTTCCTCTTTTCTTAATTTGTATTCATGCAACTTCTATTTCTAAGGGAAAAATATGATCTGAAATGTGATAATAGAGAAATGTGAGTTTTATTTACCTCCAAAAGTCTAGAACACTTCTGTCTATATAATTATAATAGGAAACTTTACAGCTGAAGTTATCATAAGACTCATATTTAGTAGTATTTCCCAAGCTCTGTGTGATAATATAATATAGCCCAGAATATATTGAAAGAAATTCTTGTTGTTATAGCGGCCAAAACACAATAGATAGATTTTTTTTAGAGAATCAAATAAAACACTGATTCAAAGTATCCAAGAGAACTACATTAACCAAATATCTTTATAGTCAATAGCAAAGAAACACTCACACAAGTCTAATACTTTACTATTGTAGTAATTAGTAATTTTTATTATATATTATATCAACACAATAAATAGTTAAAACAGCTTGTTCCCAATAACTTGATCTTTCTTACTTTTATTTCACTCCATTCTTGGTTAGTCTTTTTAGAAACAAACAAACAAAAAAGAAAATGATCCTAACAGAACAAAGAGAAAAAAGTAAATTAGCCCTTTAATTGAATGTTGTAGTGGATAGCCATTTCAACCTTGATCTGGAAGTTCCAACCCCCATTGAGGCTTCGGTAACTGGTACGCCTACAAGGCGGGGCCAAGAGAGAACTTTGAAGACCCAAGATCTGGATGTGCCATCTCTCTTGGTTCCTGGACCCTGGACGCTGGAGGTAGACCAAGCAGAGTTCTTCAGAGAACACCGCTGGACTGTGCTGCGTCTTTCCCAGACCCTGCAACCTACCTATCTCTTCATTTGTAAGTTACACCACTAAATAAACCTCCCTTTTAACTATGTGGAGTGGCCTTAATAATTTCACCAATATCTGGCGCTCACGTGGGGCAAATTCCCAAGGCCTGGGTGGTTCCCTCCGTCAGCTTCCTCCTGGGCTGGTGGGCGCTTGAAGCTGCAGGTTACTGCCTGCAGAATTCCATAAAACCAGGAAAAACCTACATGGTTCCATTCCTTTTTAGGAGCTAATCTGGTCTCAGTTCCACGGCAAGTTTAGCCCCAGACCAGCGAAATTGCTGTGAGTGGGGCATTTCCCCTCCTCCCTAAGTGCTGGCTCCCTGCCTTCCCCTGAGGCTTCCACAGTTTCACCTAGTTAAAATAGACAGGGCACTGTCCCCTGTCCCTGGTGGAGGTTTGGAGCCGTGCCTGCTTGCAGACCTATTGTCTGTGGAGGCAGAGAGGGGCTTAGAGCAGTCTGGAAGTCTCCATGCCCTGAAGCTCCAGGGGGTCACTGGAAAAACTGCCTACTGCCTGTGCTCACTCCCCTGCTTCTGCCTCCTTCAGCAAAGAATGGCTATCCACTATAGGATGTATTTCAAAGAAGGAAAAAAAGGTATTTAAATTATACATGTTTTGTAGATATGTATTGTTACCTATCATATTACATTACACCTAGGGAAAAAACACAAATCCTATTCATTATCCACTTTTGTATGTATGTCATAGTCGAATGAGTCTAGCTCTCATTAACTCATTAGCAAACACATTTCATGAAGACTTTAATACATATTTTCACAGCCAATATGCTTTTGTCTGATATATATTGAGATGATTAATAAATATATAAAAGTATGATATATATCTATACCATATACTATAAATAATCCATATGTTACATCCTTAAGCACTGACAGTGAAAGGAACTATAGCTTGGACAGTCTTTGTAACTTCCTGGCCAAAAGGATAATTGCCTGTCCTAGCTCCTCAGCTTGGGTAGAACTTTGTCAGCTTCTCTCCATCCACGGTAGGCTAATGACTAGCTTGATCTTGTTTAGAATCATTGTTCTTTGATTTGACCCTAATAGGCTAGCCATGTTCCAGTGGATAACCCTCAAACCATGCCCATACTGTAATGACTAAATGGATTCGGTGAGTTTAAGAAAAAAAAAAAAAAGTACATGAAATTGGGAAGGTAAAGTGTTAGGAGGTATTGTAAGAGTTAAAGAGAAGAGAGTGATGGGTTGATTTGGCCCAAACACATTATAGTAATGTATCAAATTCTCAAGCAAACAAAACAGTTAGTGAAGAGGAGGAAGGAGATAATTGTTAGAATCTGTGAAGAGGAATTGAGAACAAGAGCAAAAGTTAAAAAGTTGAGAAGGCTTTAAAGCTCAGGTCGTAGCCTAGACACAAAGACCACCGTGTGTGTGTGTGTGTGTGTGTGTGTGTGTGTGTGTGTGTGTGTGTGTGTGTTTATACACATAAACACACACGCACACATATTTGTCTGTTTCCTTTTTCCTTATCATAATTGAAGATTAAAGTGAAACTGAAAATAATCATATTTCTGATATATCTTTATATCTGCCAATAAAGTCATACAAAGCCAATCATTTCGATTCTCACAAAATTTACACAATTTTACACTCAGTAAGTATATATATATATATATATATATATGTATATATATATATCAAATACACACACACATATATATATATCACATGTATATAAAATCACATCACTGCAAGCTTCTGTAGATAATGCACATGATGTAATAACAAAATAAACATAATTTATACTATTTCATTCTCATTAGAATGGCACTACCAAAAATTAGAACTATTTTGACAATTATGTAGAGAAATTAGAACTCATGAATTTTGGGTGGAGGTGAAATGGTGCAGCTTCTATAGAGAACAGTATTATAACACTGCAGAAAACACAGTATTGTTGTGATCATTTATTTTGATATTTATGATTTAATATTATTACATTTATTTGATATATATTCAAATAAATGAATATTGGGACCTGAGGAAATAATTATAAACTCATGTCCACAGAAACTTTATTTACAATATCCAAATTGTGTAACAGTGGAGTGGCTACTGGTACATAAAAATCTAACAAGCAACAGTAAAACCTCAAGGGAATTCTGACAACTGTTAGAAGGTAGAGTTTTAAGAACAGAATGTTAGCCGGGCGGTGGTGGCACACGCCTTTAATCCCAGCACTCGGGAGGCAGAGCCAGGCAGATCTCTGTGAGTTCGAGGCCAGCCTGGACTACCAAGTGAGTCCCAGGAAAGGCGCAAAGCTACACAGAGAAACCCTGTCTCAAAAAAAAAAAAAAAAAAAAAAAAAAAAAAAAAAAAAAAAAGAACAGAATGTTAACAACAATAAGACACTTTATTAGCCTATGGTAGCTGTATGAATTAAAGTAGTAGGTAGTTATAATTTTGCTCTGTAAAAATATATTTGGGGATAAATAGATGCTACTGTAGCATGGTATGATGGTATAATAAATGCTACCAAAACACTCAATTAAGACATTTTTCATCTCCTTTTATATTTAATAATTTTAATTTATTCTCTGAGATTTTCATTTTGTGTGCAATGTTGGAAGTATTGTTACATCCACCCTCTACTAATACTGTCACTCCATCTCTTGCAAGTTCCCATCCCCAGAATTGCCTCTCAACTTCAAGATTTCTTTTTTATAATATAACACTGGTTCCAGTTAGTGTAGCCCCTATGTACAAAGCTGTAGGGCTATCCAATGGACCATCTGCAACCTACCAGTGACCAAAACTCTGAATAAAACTGACATTTCCTCCCCTAGTAGCCATCAACAGCCAACAGCTCTTCAGCTAGGGTTGGCTGCACACTGATTGCCTCCCCATCCCTATTTGAATGTTGAGGGCTTGATCTTCTATAGTTTTTCTGCAAGTAGCCATTGCTGCTATGAGTTTATGAATGCACTGGCCTTATAATGTCCAGAAGATTTTATGTTGTTTAGTTTATTCAAATCTGTGTTATCCTTTTTGAGAGAGGCTCTTATTTTGTGTCCTTGGGTTGCTTGGAACTCTCTTTGTGGCCCATGTTGGCTCCACACTTGCCTGCCTTAACCTCCCAAATGCAGGGACTACAGGCATTGGACAACAAGTCCAACTATTCCAATTTTTAATGAATTAATTTAAAAAGTTTCTTGTTAAAGAGAGGATACAGTTAAATTTTTAAACATTAAATAGGCTATACTAACTTAGTTTATTGTTTTTTAGTTGGGTTTACAGGGTTTCAAAGGGCCCTTTATTCAAATACACATTCTGTTATTTCAAAAAGTTATATAAGATCACGTATGTATGTATGTATGTATGTATGTATGTATATATGTATGTATATATGTATATATACACACACACACACAGTATGGGGTGGGGGAGTAGAGATACTATGAGAATAGGCTAAGCATCAGATATATTGTGAGAGTTTAAAAAGAACATATGTCCAAACCTTAGTCAAAAAAAATGCAGCTGATGGGTATATTGTATTTACCTGCACAAAGATTGTATTTAGTTATACTAAAATTATTTTATCATTTTCTAAGAATATACTCTTTTTAAAAATCTGTAACTTTATGCACTGCTGTCTATATGGGAGATGCTTCTAATATATTGGAAAGTAAAGAGAGCAAGGTAAAAGTGATTACATGTTACTTATTTTGAAGTGATATTTTGGCATTGATCAATTATCAGTGAAATACATTAAGAATTAAATGATTTCCTACTAGCTTGGTACAGTTGTCTCTGTAGGCTTCCTCATAATGATCTTGAGGCCCCTTGCTCATAGAATCCCTCTTCCCTCTCTTTGACTGGACTGGAGCTCGGCCTGGTGCTTGGTTGTGGATCTCTGCATCTGCTTCCATCAGTTATGGGATGAAGGCTCTATGATGACAGTTAGGGCATTCACCAATCTTGTTACTGGGGTAGGCCAGCTCAGGCACCCCCTCCACTATTGCTAGTAGTCTAAGCTGGATCATCCTTGTAGATTCCTGGGAACTTCCCTAGCACTAGCTTTCTCCCCATCCCCATGGCGTCTCCCTCTATCAAAGGTATCTCTTTCATTGCTGTTCCTGTGGAACCTGAACTAAGCCCTCAACATAAGCAAGACTCTTGTGTAGCTTGGTCTGCTTAAAAGGCCCTTGGCAGTAGGATCAGGATCTATTGCTGGTGCATGAGCTGGCTTTTTGAAGCCCACTATCTATGGTGGGACATTTTGCACAGCCTTGGTGCAGGGGGAGGGGCTTAGACCTGCCTCAACTGAATGTATCAGGCTCTACAGACTCCCCATGGGAGGCCTTTCATTTTTGGAGGAGGGAATGGTGGTAGGTGGGTTCAGGAGTAGGCTGGGGGTGGGGAGCAGGTGGAGGGAAGAGAGGGGAATCTGTGGTGGGTATGTAAAATAGATAAAAAAAATTCTCAATAAAGAAAAAATCTCAAAAAAGAAAAAAAAATTAAATGAAACTGTCATGTAAAGTTTTGTTTAAAATAAAAGTTAGAAGCACACATTAAGAACTTAAAGACCGAGTAAAGCAGATCCTCATTAAATGTCACTGTATTCCCAAACATTGCTGAGACATGGACATAATTATGAATCATTACTCAAATATCAATATTTTGCTCTTCAAACTTAACTCCATGAATTGAAAGTTGGATACACAATTTATCTCATTCACACAAGCAAAATGAACATCTGCTAACTTCCTGTCATTGGAGTGTGGCTGTGGTGGGCAGGGTGTGAACAGAGCCTCTGATGTGTAATGTTCATCCCATCTGCACACCAGGTGGCATTGCATGGCTAATCATGATAACACACGTCAGGATTCTTTACATATTTGGAGATAAGAAAGTCGGTTTATTCAAACTTTGTTTAAAAAGTTTTTTTTTCTCATGTGCTTACAGTAAATATCCTTAAAATTATATTGAAAGGATTACAGTATTTGAGATTTAAGTTAATTGGTGCACTAGTATTGGTTTTTCTATTTGCAAATTCATCATGTAATTTACAGTATTAACTAATGTGAGTTTAACTAATTAGGAATGAGTAGGAGAAGTAAACAAAGTTCTGTCTGTTGAATTCAGAACACAATTGTACTACTGGCTATTCCTTGCACAATTCAGAGAGAAGATCGGGAGCAAATTAAATTTGATATAAATTTTAGTTGTATTTCTTGTAAAGTTGCTTTGCTGTGACATTTAGCATGACTCTGGGATGGACTTGAATGGGGCAATGAAGGAAGGAAAAACAAAAACACAGATATACAGAGAAGCTGTGATTGAACAGTTCTAGTCTGATAGAGAAATTACAGGACCTCAGAATCTCAATGTGTTTATTATATTCCCTTGAGTTTATTGTATACAGCTGAACAAGGAGGCAGCATTATTACATACAGATAAAGAAGGGAGCAGGGTTTATGGTATACTACACCTGGGTCAGGAGATGCGTTCAGTTAATCTCAATATGATGCAGTTTCTGTAGGAGAGCAGTGTAGTGGGTAGCTGCTCTAGCTATGACTTTAAAGCACTGCCTCTAGTGAGGGAACAGGTAACTGTTACAGCTGCCTGTGACCCTGAAGGATATGCCGGGCATGGCCACTCAGAACCCTGAAGACCTGGGATGCACATAGGCAGTTCTCTCTTAGCCTCTTTGTGGTATTGGCTGCTGGGATATTGGACCAGGCAAATCAACATGGGACATAGCTCAGCTTTCCTGGACCTTACCATAAATCTCCATGGTAGTGAGTTAACCCCCAAATAGATTCCTTTGCTTGTTAAATAGACTCCACGGATTTCTCAAATTAGTGCAGTCTATAGGATATGAGTATCCAGAGGGAGAAAGCTACTGTAGAATAATTTCTGACCACTCTACCATCATTCACACCTGGACCAGAGGAGGGCTTTGTCACTGCTCTCAACCTTACTTTGGGGGAAGGTTTTGCTATTTTCCCAAGGGCCTGAGGCTACTGTATTGGACTTGTCTATGTCACAAACACACATTCAGTGAGGTCTGGAATTCTTCACAGGCAACTGTATTGAATTGGAGGAGGTGTACTACAGTGCCCTTAATGTTTCAGTGACAACACACACTACCTTTATTATGTTTATCACCTTCCAATGTCCACATCTGACATCAAGAGGACAGCTGAGACTTAAAGGATGATGACTACATGTACAAAAACAATCATAGCTCATTTCACATAGTACATGCCTATGTCCCATTAAAATTCTTATATTTAAGATGTAAAAATCAAGTTTAGGTTGGAGGATGACACTGGGGTTTAGATTCAGTATAGGGAATCACAAGTTTAAAGTCCACTGCTTTGGGATTAATATTTCTTTAGAAACAACAACAAAAAAGAGGTTTTAAAAAAGAGAACAATTAGATGAACAAAGAAAAAACTACGTAAGTTCAAAGCTTCCTGAAAGCCAGGAAGGGGCCCCCACTAGAACCCAAGCATGTTTTCCCATGATCTCAAGCCTCTAGTTTCTACACCATATGAACCTGGATGTGTACTATCCAGTCTGAGGTCTTTGGCCAGAGCAGCCACAGAAGATGATGACTGTGCTCACAGTATATGCTCAAAAAGTCCCCTCCAAGATTCAAATGGTAGTGTTCTCTCCAAAATGCAACTAGTAGCCTAACAAGTGGGAAAAAAATAAACATTTTCCTTACTTCAATGATTTACTAATCCTTTTATCAACTACTTTGTAAGAACTCATTAAGCCACTGGGAACACTAAAACAAAACAAATTCTTACATAATGAAAACACTTTTTTTCCCCTTCTTTAGTAAGGGTAGCTACCATAAGGGAAATATATCTTTATTTCATAAAACATACAGGGAGAAATGTAACAGAAATCCCTCTCTATCTCTATTTAAAAAAAAAATCCAAAGACAATAAAAATATTTGAAAGTAAAAAAATCATTTATACTTTTTCATAACTTTCATTAACTAAAAATAACAAAATATATAGAGTATCTTAGAAAAAATATTTATTTTAATTAATTAATGATCAAGTTAATATATGACCAAATAAATATATGTTTACCATGGACAGTATTTAAGAATTTCCACTTATAAGAAAAGCTAATGTCTTCAAAATAGTTTCCTTTTTAACTTCATTTTTAAAATTTATTTATTGTATGTGGGCAGAGCATATATGGATGCAGACAAGAGAACAATATGTGCGAGTTTATTTTTTCCTTTTATTAAATGGTGCTCATGGATCAAACTCAAATTATTATCTTGCCTGTACCCACAGAGAAAATTCATCAGCCCTTAAAACAATTTCTTATATAAAAATAAAATACTTAACTAAACCTCTATAAGAAAATAAATCTACTCTTAAAAATTAACTCCAAATCCTCAAAGCAAATATCATAAGCATGTAATTCTAGATGCCACAATAAGGACTAAATAGAACAATTAGATAAGGATTAATCAGAGCCAATGAACTTGCCTTTGAATTTTGGAGGACATGAATGGAGGGAGGAAGGGAGAGAAAAAAACAGAGAAAGACAGAGCGGGGAGAATGAATGAATTAAATGGTTAAATGGTAATATCTTGAACCCTTTCAAGCAATAACATTCTTATTCTCTCTTCCTTTCTCTAATTTTCTTTCCTCAAAAATTTTAGTTCCCCAAATACATTATTGATAAACTGTGACAAGAATATGCTGAAAATTTTGAGTATCAAAATGAAGTATATTTGTACTCACACATTTCAAAGAGATAATAGATAAACACATCTAACCAAAATAATAAAAGGGATACTAAAGTCCTTTATATTAATGTAACATGAGTATCTCATTATCAACATAGAAAAACATTTGTTCAGGTGAATCAGAATGAGAGTATCATGAAGGATTTGTTCTGTGGGAGGAATAGTCTAAAGAGTATTGATATTAGCATCAAGAGAGATTCAAGAATTTTCTCAGTGGGGAAAAGCATATAGATAGAATATTGGGAAAATGTGCTTTGGAAAGATGGCTGTATATGAAATGATGGTTGAATTCTACAAATGGTAACTATAAAACTAAAAGAGTAGTGTTGTGGAATATTAGTTTAAGATGTGTTAGATTTGTTGATGTTGTGGAATATTTGTTTAATGACACAAAGGTCTGTTGTACTATTTTGTGTTGCATTTGTTTAACTCTGTAAAGTTGTGTTATTTAGCCTGTCTAAAACATCTGAGTGATCTAATAAGGATCTAAATGGCCCATAGGTAGGCAGAGGAGGCCTAGACAGAGCTGCCTGGCAGAGAGAATAAATAGAAAGAGAAATTCTAGGCTTCAGAATAGAGAAGAAAGCTAGTGAGGAGTGAGAGAAGGAGGAGAGGAGGGCACCAAGGGCCAGACACCCAGCCATACAGCCAGCCACGGAGTAAGAAGGGAAGAAAGACATATAGAATAAAGAAAAGTAAAAAATCTCAGAGGCAAAACATGGAAGAAGAGATACAGGAAAATTCAAGTTAGAAAAGCTGGCTAGAAACAAGCCAAGCTAAGGCTGCTCATTCATAAGTAAGAATGTCTCAGTGTATTCATTTGGGAGCTGGGTGGTGGGCCCCCAAAGAGTAAACAAACAAACTACACAGTAGATTCATACAGTTCCAGTATCCTAAGGATGTCTTAGTTCATCCTGAGTGTCATGAATAGTGACTGACAATATATGTGAGGCAATTGGCTTAAGTAGAGAAGAAGATCATGTAGACAAGGTTTACCCATGATCTTTGTCTCTGACAATCAATCTATTTCAAAATTATTGCCAACTGTGTGAACTTAGAATCAGAACAAAAAAATTTAGCCATCTTCAAAATAGTTACCTGGGGCCAGCAACAGAGCTGAGTAGGCAAGGGAGTCTGTGTTCAGTCCCTGCACTTGTATGGTGGAAAGAAACTACTGACTCTAAGAAGCTGTCCTTACATATATTCACACATACTGACACGTCTAAAAATATATTAAAACATAATTTAAGCATTGAAGACAAAATAGACTTACTTGGCTATCACATGATATAAGCTAAAATCACTCAGGGAATACTAATTTAGGTATCTGTAAAAGAACACTGACAAATCTTTCTCAGAGTCTATATTATTTTCTTCTATTTTCATAAGGTGACCATCCTACCACCTGCTTTTGAAGATTAATATGTGCTTTCTATAGATATGTTAATACGATCAAAGAATAATTGCCCTACATCTCTTTTATCCCCTCTGGGGCTTTTCATGAACTCATTAACAGATGATTTAATGAACTCTCAGCTGGAATTCCTTTTCCCTCATTTTCAAATTCTTGGGAGCCATCTCACAATTATAAGAGAGTACTTACAAGTGATACTAGATTAAACAATATTACAAATTAAAAAAGTAATATTCACAGTAACATATTCATGCCTTTTTGCTTACAGTTAAGTCAGGTTTATTATTTTAAATAATGTATTTATAATTGTGGATATTGAGTAGGTAACCAGTTTTTATCTGGGGCGCAGAAGTAAAGTGGGTTGTCTAAAAACTTTATTGTATTTTCTTCTAAGTAAATAGAAAACATACATGATTATCTACAATTTAGAAATTCCTGATTAAGAAACTAATTAAGAATAACTTTTGCAGAGACTAATTCTGGCTGTAAGAAGGCACAAGAGAGTTAAGTAAAGGCCACAGAACAGCAAATTTAATACCACAGTTTCTCAATGGATTTTCTTAATTGTAATTATCTCTTCTTCAGCTGTTATAATATTTGGTAATCTTCACATTACAAAATAGTCGTCTCTTCTAGTAACTAAATGAAAGGAAAAATAACCCAAATGGTTGTAACAATGAGAAATGAAACTAAATATAGAATCTAATTTTTCAAGAATATATGTTTGTGTTCAACAGCCTTAAGTGAAATGTTACAATGCAGGCAGGTGTCCTCAGAACACATTTGCTTTTGATCTTGGATCTAGAGAAGACTTTTAATCTTAGGGGATGACATTGTTTAGATTAATGTTACTTTTCCTATAAAATTGATTTTCCATGATTAGTGACCAATTATTGGTTGATGTTAGAATGTTTAGAGTTGTATGTTGTATGTTGTTCTGCTTTTCTTAAACTTAACTCGACTTTCCATAATGACTGCTAGTCACACCCACCTCCAAGGCCATGCCAAGAGTGAACAGATTGGTTTATATTTTAAATAGAGCCTAGAGTCCCATTAATGTTACAGTGGTAGGTGGCAATACCACCACTCTAAAGGCAGCTCTTCTGATTTGTTCATTTCATTAAGTGGTAATATCAACCATACAAAAAGTGACAAGGTACCATCATAGGTTTTATTTGTACTGGAATACATAAAAATCATCAATGTTTTAAAATATTCTAGTCTTTTACTTTGGTAAATTGCTAAAATTGTTACATTAAAATTCAATACTAAAGTAATACTTATAGAGCTCCGACTATGGCCTAGGTACTCAGGGGGCTATTTATTGATTTATTTATTGGTGGTAATACCCGAGGCCTCAAGCACAGCATACACTCTACCAGTCCTGTAATCTCCTTTATCCAAAGGAAATAGGAAGGTATAGGGAAGCTTAAAGACAGCACCCTTGACTTTGACATGTTGACAATGTGGCCAAAAGGACCAGATAGGAAAGTGCCTGCAACAGAGATCCAGTAGTAGTAAATAATGGGAGTGGTGTTAGCAATAAGGGACTCAAAAATGCCTTCTGAATAAAGGCAGAAACAGGTCATCCCTGCAATGTCTGCCTGCTCACATTGTGCCAGATTGCCTACTGTGATGTGGAGATGAATTTCTAAGCATTTTTATTAAATAAAAAACACAGGGCCAAATATAGGGGTGAAAGCCTTAAAGATCAGGGAAACAGTAATAACCACCAGCCAACCTTACTTCACCGTGCCACAGCTTCCAATGTGCTAGCTACTTCCTGTCTACTTAAGCCATTATTGCCTTGCTGTTCGGCTCGCTCATTAGCGCTTAGCCCAGCTACCTCACTTCCTTGCCATTGCTTGTCTGTACAGACCTCCAGGTCTCTGTGGTTGGTACTGGGATTAAAGGCGTGTGTCATTACACTTGGCTCTGTTCCCTAGTATGGCCTTGAACTCACAGGGATACAGACAGATTTAGGGCGTGTGCTAATGTTGCTTGACTTCTGTTTTTACTAATAATGGCTGACCTTTATCCTCTGATCTTCAGATAAATTTTATTGGGGAGGGACATAGATAAATTATCACCACAGTGATGGTCATGGAAGATAACCCTGCAACATTCTTCCTTCTCTGAAATTTCAAAAATGAAATGAACTAACCCAATATAACTTAAAGTTGCATTGATTATCTGAGGGTATCTCAGCCAATGGTTCTTCTCTCACAGGTTGCTAAACTTTTATTTAACACCACTCTATTTTGTAAGGATGTGAGTGTGAACCCTCAGAAAATGGACAACCCAGAAGATGAATGAAGCAATGAGGATTTGTCTGCTCCTTAAACATCTGGATCTAGAAGAGGCTCACATTCCAAATCCTCATGCTTACTCCAGCCTTCATGTTCTGTGATGTGGTTGTTCTATTTGAATCACCTGACATTTCCTAACCCAGTTTAAAACCAAGCATGCCCCTGAATTTAGATTTCTTTGTTATTTTGATCTTTAGCACTGCATATAGAACACCACTGTCATTTGGTCCTTGCTTTATTCATATACTCCTTATTAGTAGGTATTAGACATACTATATTGGAAACAGTGATCATTACCTCAGAATTCTTACAATTCACAACTATGGTTATCAGATTTTTGACTATTAAGCCACATTAAATGTATTTTATATATAATATAGTATGTATGTACAAACACACACAATAAAAATAAACACATATAACAATGTTTCCACCAAGTAACACCCTAAATATATGCAACACAACATTGGTTCTTTATAACATATTATTTTTCTTTGGAATTTCCTTTTCTTCTATTTTCTTTTTTATTATTATTTTTATTTATTTTACATACCAACCACAGATCCCCCTCTTATCCCTCCTCTCACTTCCCTACCTTCCCCCTCCCACCCCTCATCCACTCCTACAACAAGGTAAGTTCTCCCATGGGGGGACAGTTAAGCCTGGTACAATCAGTTGAGGCAGGACCAAGCCCCTCCCTGCTTTATCAGGGGTTAGCAAGGTATCCAACCATATGTAATGGGAAGACAACCCCAGAATGGACTACTAGCAATAGTGGAGAGGGTGCCTGAACTGGCCTAACCTGGTAATCAGATTGGTAAACACCCTAACCACCATCATAGTACTTTCATTCAGTAACTGATGGAATCAGATGCAGAGATCCACAACCAAGCACCAGGCCAAGCTCTGGGAGTCCAGTCGAAGAGAGGGAAGAGGGATTCTATGAGCAAGGGAGGTGGGGGTCAAGATCATGAATTCAATGAGCAAAGAGAGATAATCAGTATTTTGCAAAATCTGTAGAGAGGAGACATTCTAACTCCCATTCTGAGCAGTGACAGTAACACACTGTGTGAGTACTTTTATTGGAGTAAAAATATCAAAATTCTAGGGCCTTCAATCCCAAGTTGTCTCAATGACAACTAAGTCTAATGTGAGTAAACACAAGGTCTCATCTCAGTAGTTAAAACGTACTTAATCATTTATAAAATATGCACGCAATGAGATACATACCTTAGTGGATTCAATTAGTGTCATTGGGGGGGGCGTGGAATATAAAAGTGATTTTTTCCAGCAATATATACAATATTTAAAATGAGCAACAATGAGAATACACTTATATTAATTCAATGTGCTTAATGAAGTATTCAGACAAAGTTACATCTAATGAAATATTTTTCTTTTGATAAGATAATAAAGTAAGATAGTAGTTGTAAATATTGGAGAACTATATGGCATTTTCACTTAAAAAAGATCATTTCTCCTTTTTTTTTTAATTACTAAATTACCAATGCAACCAATAATGAAGCCCAAAGTACTAAGATCATTTCCTTTCTGGTTAGGTGACTGAAGAATTTCACACATCAAACACCAAGGACAATGCAGATTGTGGCAGAAGCACTATGTACCTCTTTCTTCTGTGTCTCCAGGATATTAGGAACCCAATGTCCATTTACCTATGGTCACATTTCCAATCATCTTTCACTGCTAGCTATGTTTTATGATGAAGTTATAGACAATGAGGTAGAAGAAGGAGTGGTGTGTTCAACTTCTACACCGCAAACCTAACTACAGGTGTTGCCTGTGAACAAGAACATGGTTATCACTCAGGAACCAAAGAAGGAAGTGCTGCATCAAACATGGTTTTTCCTGTTCCTTGAAATCTTCCAGCATAAGCTGAACACTGCTCCAGTCTCCAATGTGTGCCTAAAGCAACCAAACGTATCTCCCAAATATCACAAAGTGCCCATTCTAACTCTTTTTTAAACTCAATGAGAAAAACTAGATAAAACAAGTGAGAGAAGGCTAGTTATGTTATAGAAGCAAGAGCAACAAGGATGTGAGGCTTTCCAAATACAGTTACATGGTAATAGAAAGATCATAAAGTCCCAAATGGCCAAGGGGTGTTAAAAAAGACTTTCCCGGGAGATATGGCTACTTATCTCCCATAGACAAAAGCATTTTTCCTGATGACATAAAACTTATTTGTGTATATTTCATACAAAATACTGAAATAGGACATAGTTGCATTCCTCATATCAGCACACTAAAATGTCAAAGGATTTGCTTTTCAGCATGAGAATATACAATGTAAATACAAAAGGATTGCATGTTAGGTGCATTTCAATCACACAGTGCAGGGGCCAACAAAGACTGGCCTTGAAACACTGTAGCTCCATGATAAACTGATATTGTAAGGGAACTTAAGGGAAAGAATTCTAAGAAAGACCTGACATGTCTTTTTTTTTTTTTTTCAAATAGAAGGTATTTCTGACTGCTAAAATCACCAGATGTTATTAACCTCTTAATTATTCCAAATTTTTCTAATGCAGGATTATTTATGTGTTAAATTTGGAACTCTTTCAATGATGCTATTTGATTGACCCCTGTTTCCTGAGTTCAGTCATTCTTTATAGAAGTGTCCATAGAGATAGGTGGAGTTGTTCTAGGATGTTCTACTGTAACAGTAAAAATTAATCTTTGGTGTCTAGCTTCTGCAGGAAACATAATGGTGGATTTTAGTGTTGCTTGATGGCATCACAAGACATAATTTCTCTCTAAATCTTTCACTTATCATGGAACAAGAACTTGTGAACAACGAGAGGTAGGGCAAAGCAGGAGCTCTTACAGATTCAATATTTCTTGGATCATCAAATATACCTTACAGACACTGTGCTATGTCTTTTTTCTCAGTAAAATCATGAAGTTGAAAAGCAGATCTAAATTCAAAACATCATTGAAATGAAAACCTAGGGAGAATAACACATCTCCTCTTCCCATTATGAGTGTACAGATTGGTCACTATACTTAATGTAAATGATATAGAAACGTACTGATGATGATGGTACTAACAAGGTTTGAGAGGAGGTCCAACACTGCAAAAAGATAGCACGCTTACTTTTTTTCTGTAAATAATTTTTAAATCAAATACAGTTAGTGACAGAGCTTCCCTTGGTTCTGGTCCCAATGCTGAAGTAAAGGAATGTATCATTCAAATGAGCAAAATCTGGTTAGTAAAGACGCATTAATAGGTTGCACTCTACAAATGTAATGAGACCTCTACCTTTGCACCAAGCTCTGCTGAGCACTACCCAGCATGCAATCACTGAAAAATATGATATGGAAAGGTTTGCATCTATGCAGACAATACTCAGATGTTCAAAGAGTGTAGACTGAAAAGGATATTGGTTGAAAGACAGACAGGTGGAGTTGTATTTAAAAGATTACTGACTTAATATGCTCAGTTCACATCTCAGAATTTTCTAGAGTACAACATGGAATTGAAAAAAAAACTAGAAATCTTGAAACAAGGATGAAATTTAATCAACAATTTGTGTTCTCTCGTCTCTCAGTAAATAATAAGTGGAAGGGAAATTGTTTGAATATTCATATCTGTGATATACTTTCCAAAATATTTGGAGAGTTCAGAAAATGGATATAGAATGATGCCAACTGTGTGCTTCATTATTAATCAATTGTATTAAGATTAACAGAAAGCTACAGCATCTAGCCAGATTTTGAGTTACCACATCATGGAGGGCAATTTTCACCCTAGAGCCCACTTCTGGTGCTTCCAGTGCAGTGGGAGTCCTAAGAAGATAAACATCTCTTGGTGAAGCTTGTTCTCAATGCACATGAAGCACCACAAGCAGGCCTGTAACCACAGGATCCATGTGTACCCAGTCATGATGGTGTATCAGTCCATGGAAGATGTTTCCATTAGAGAAAGGTCTAAAGGTACTCACTCATTCTAATGGATATTGTCAGAAAGAAAACATTGAATTTAAATAAAGCTATTTAGAAATAAGTCACTCACCTATTCCAATGAAAGCAGCTTTGTAGCCATTTTCTTTCAAAGTGCTAAGGGTCATTTCATCTGTGGAAAGGCTTTTACCACACATTATCTGTAAGAAACAGTATTTTTGAGTAATGTTTTTTTTTTTAATTTTAGCAGTTGATTAATTAAAACTAAATATTGAACATACAAAGTCAAGGAAATAACTATAAAAGTTTTGGTGGACAGGTTTATTTAATGAAATTAGTAAATAATTATCTCAAACATTTTCTTCATGGGATAATGTAGAAAAGCCAGAGTAGTTACAATCAAGTTAGTTAAAATGTAAAACTACTTCATGATGTAATATTTATCCCCTAAACCTATATTCAAATGATTATACATTCTACCATGGAGATACTTTCGCATCCCTGTGCATTGCTGCCAGATTCACAATAGCAAGAAGATAGACTGAGCCAAGGTGTCCATCAACAGACAAATGGAAAATGAAAATGCTGTGCATACGCACAGTGGGATTTTCTTCAACCAATAAGACAGGTAAAAATATGAAAATGATAGAAAAACATGTATACGTGGAAACTATTATGAAATAAGGTAATATAGACTTCAAAAGACAAATACAACATGTTGACCTTTACCTTTGGATATATGTGTTGCAAGAGTGAATTTGGGTAGAAGCCAAGAAATTCGATAGGATTCCATAACCAAGAGGGGGGGTTCTTTTTTTGGTTTTTGTTTCCATTTTTTTGTGTGTGAGAGAGAGGGAAGGGTAATAAAACACATGTGACATGAAAATAGATGGGGAGGCACAGCAAAGATATAGGAAGAACCCCCCACCCCACCCCACAAAGTAAGTAGGTATGGAAATTCCATAAGTTACTTTGTATGCTAATTTCAAAATGAAATTCAAAAAGGGAAACTAAGTTAGTAAAACTTCTCACCTTGTGTATATTGTATGTGTATGTTATGTACTTGAGACAATAAGATGATAATAATATAGTAAGGGGGACCAAAGAGTTAAAAAGATCCAAAAAGTCGAGTGAGAGCAGATTTACATGAGAAATTATACTACAAAATCACATGATTCACATGTGTATGGTAGTTCAGGTAGTAAAGATCTATCACTCTAGCTATAGTCAAAAGTATGAAACTGCGGGGTATTTCACTGAGATCTGTACAAAGGGTAGGGTTTTCATAGGAGATATTTTTCATAAATATGAACAAATCAAAAGGATCGAGTAGTCACTCTGACTACAAGTCACAATATTTTTGTTGGTCTCAAACATGATTCAATTAAAAATACTATTATTCTTATTTATTTGGGGCAACAAGGGGAGATAACATGTACAGAGATCAAAGGACAACTTGCAGGAGTCAGTTCTTTCCTTGACCATGTGGTGCCTGGGCATTGAATTCAGGTTGTCAGGTTCAATAGTGTGTATCATTAACCACTGAGACATCTCTCTGACCCATGAGTCAATTTTCAGGTGGAAACCTGCTGCACAAGAGAGACACCACACTCCTAGGTAGAACTTTGCAGTATCCTGGCAAGTAAATACTCCAATAATTACCCTGCTTTCTTCCCTATAGGGAATGATGGCCATTTACCTAGGCAACTGTGCACCAGGGAAATAGGGATAATCAAACATTTCAAGGACAATTAGGCACATGATCTTTATTGACATTGATACCTGGAGACACAAAGTAGGGACCTATG
Source organism: Peromyscus maniculatus bairdii (assembly GCF_049852395.1). NCBI lineage: Eukaryota > Metazoa > Chordata > Mammalia > Rodentia > Cricetidae > Peromyscus > Peromyscus maniculatus. The sequence goes on along the minus strand of NC_134857.1, from coordinate 98,479,751 downwards.
TGAAAGGTAAAATGGAGCCTGACTAAAGTCTGGGTCCCAGTGAGCCATCAGAGACACTGACCCTGTCAGTGAGCATTTTCCTACTCTCCAAACACATAATTGAAATTGTTACACTTGTCAGTTAAGTAATCCCCAACTGCATCTCTGGTCTGTGCACTAAGAGTTGAAATAGCTAGCACAGCTGGGAAGTCTACATGCAAATATCAGAAACCTGACTAAGTGAGTTTCTCTAGCACCATATCATTCCAGCATGCTGGGAGGACGGGGAGAGATGGTAGTGGTGCCCATCAAATCTCCATTGACTTCACTGTGTGTCCCTTGCTGAGATTAGATGGTCCTTACAGGATGAATGTAAACTACTGTAGGCTTACATAGAGAGTAGCCTTGGTTGCAATTTCTGTGACAGATGTGGTATAATTGCTGAAGCAGACTAGTAAGAACATGGAAACCCCGAATGTTGCCATTGATTTGATGAATGAACTTACTCTACTCCACTTCAAAAATGAGTCAGAAACAGTTGACACTTAGGGAGTGCTACAGCTCACCTCTGAGATATATCAACTTCAGTAATAATATGTGTATTCCAAGGAGTTCTGACTTCCTATAGAACTCCACTGTGACCCACTCTATGATGACATCATGCAGGCTGGGCAGCATAAGCATGAAATGGTCATTATGTTGGTGAGTTCATGTTTTTCAAACTACAGAAGATGGAAGATGAACATATGACTGGGACATGTCACTTGAGTGGAGTTTAGGGTACTTGGTTATTACATTTGAGCCAATGCATCTGCACCCAGAGAGAAAAATGGAGTTGTATCTTCAATTCCTCCTCACAGAGAAAGTTGTGCAAAACTTAGTAAGCTACTTTGATTTCGACAGCATTACATTCCTAAAAGATAAAGTCTTTGCTTCGATCATAGAAGAACAATATTTATCAATGAAAGAATAATGACTACAGCTGACATACACAGATGGCTAAGAGCAGCACTCTCTTCTACATAATGCAAAAGATGATACATTTCTTCTTTAAAAGAAGCTTGTGCACATCCACAGCTAGGCCCCAGGTGGAGCGCTGGGAGTCTAATTAGTGAGAAAGAGGAGGGTTTATATGAGCGAGAATTGTTGAAACCAAGGTTGGATAAAGCACAGGGACAAATAAGCAAATGAATGGAAACAAATGAACTATGAACCAAAGGCTGAGGGGCCCCCAACTGGATCAGGCCCTTTGAATAGGTGAGACAGTCGATTGGCTTGATCTGTTTGGGAGGCTAGGCAGTGGTACCAGGTCCTGGGCTCATTGCATGAGTTGGCTGTTTGAAGCCTGGGACTTATGCAGGGACGCTTGGCTCAATCTGGAAGGAAGGGAACTGGACCTGCCTGGACTGAGTCTATCAGGTTGATCCCAGTCCTCGGGGGAGACCTTGATCTGGAGGAGGTGGAAATGGGGAGTGGGCTGGGGGGAAGGGGGGGGGCAGGAAGGGAGAGAACAAGGGAATCTGTGGCTATTATGTAGAACTAAATAGTATTGTAAAATAAAAAATAAAATAAAATATAAAAAAAAGAACAGACACATGTCAACATTAATTGGTTTTATGCTTTTTCAGTACCCTAGAAGAGATGTGAATTGTCCTGTTCCACAAAGAAAGAAAGAAAGAAAGAAAGAAAGAAAGAAAGAAAGAAAGAAAGAAAGAAAGAAAGAAAGAAAGAAAGGTAGACCCAGGTCCTTCCCATTGGACCTCAACCACTTAGCATCCAGTTGCACAGGCTTGTGGCATCCTTATAGAATTGTGTGTACCTAGAACTGTTTGGTGTCCCACTTTGGGGAAACACTCGAAAATATTTGAGGAATTGTGACCTCTCTGTGAAAAGCCCAAGACTGCTAATACCTGAAGCAATGGATTAATGGTAGAACCTGAAATAAAGTTTCCTCTGAACAAAAAAATAAAAAATAAAAAATAAAGAAGCTTGTGCAAAGTTTTTGTTTTTAACTTTTGAGTTGTATAATTAACTACTTTTTATTTTTAGAGGTTTAACAGTGAAGATACTTAAGATCATTGGTTTATCATGAATTCTGTATTCACTGTGTTAACAAGAACTTAAAAAGATAAGAATAAAAGGGGAAATATGTGAAGATCTAATCAGCTATTAATGAATAAGAAAACACAAACTTTAGAACTGGTTCTTTTAAACATAATGTTAACTATGAAGACCAAAGCATAGTTTCTTAAGAAACTAAGTTGAGAAAACACATTAGAAAGGCGAAGGCGATTAAAACCACAAGTATAGGTTGACCCCAGAAAGACCATGTCTAAATCTATGCTAATAAATTCAACAGTAATAACAGAATTTGCCTAGAAAAATACATACTGGCAAAATCTGTACTGGAATTCAGTTGTGGAAACTGATTACTTTGAAAATATTTTGTAAACTTGTTGAAATGTTGTCTCTTAGAAGAAGTCTTTGCCCCTTGTACAGCCACTATGGAAATCAATATGGAGTTTCCTCAGAGAATTGGGAATCGATCTACCTCAAGATCTAGCTATACCTCTCTTGAGCATATACCCAAAGGATGCTCCATCTTACCACAAGGACACTCGCTCAACTATGTTCATAGCAGTGTTATTGATAATAGCCGGAAAGTGGAAATAACCTACATGTCTCTCAACTGAAGAATGGATAAAGAAAATGTGGTATATTTAGACAATGGGATTTACACACATGAAATTTGCAGACAAATGAATGAAACTAGAAAAAAAAAATCACCTGAGTGAGGTAACCCAGACCCAGAAATACAAACATTGTATATACTCACTTACAAGTTGATATGAATTGTTAGGTAAAGAATAATCATGTTATAATCCACAGACACAGAGAGGCTAAGAAACAAGGAGAGCTCAAGGGGAAATGCATGGATCTCCCTGGAAAGGGGAAATAGAATAGATTTTGCAGGTGGACTTGGGGCATGTGAGGAAGGGAAGAGGAGGAATCAGGTGTGGGGAAGAAGGGAAGGAGTGAGAGAGTACAAGAAGAGAAGACTGGAATAAGTAGGCATTTATGGGGCAGTGTGGAAACCTAGTATAGTAAAACTTCCTGGAACCTATAGGGGTGACTAGTGAGGACTCCTAGTAATGAGAATGTGGAGCCTGAGCCATCAATCATCTCTAACCAGGCAAGACATCCAGTGGTGTTGCTGGGACACTTACCCAGCCACAAAACTATGACCCACAACCTGTGCTACCTTCAAGATGTGCCTGGGCAGTGGATGCTGAGAACTTGTGTGAGTGGACAACCAAAGATTGGTCTAATTTGAGACCCATGCCATGAAAGGGAGCCCATGCCAGACACTACCTGGATGGCTAGGAACCAGAGGCTAGATAGCTCAGAGACCTGGGATAGAACCAAGCACAATGGAAAAAAAAAGTTAATGAAATGATTCCTAATGATATTCTGTTATACTCAGAGAGTGGAGCCTAGCCTAATTTGTATCAGAGAGATTTCATCTAGAAACTAATGGGATGAGGTGCAGAGATCCACAGCCAAACATTTGACAGAGCTTGGGGATTCCCACAGGGAAAAGAAGATGAAGGATTGTAGAAGCCAGAAGGTAAAGGATACCAGGAGAACATGGCCTACAGGATCAAATAAGCAGAGTTCATAGGGACTCTTAGAGACTGAATCAACAAGCCTGCATGGGTCTGCACTAGGTCCTCTGCGTATATGTTGTGGTTGTGTAAATTGCTGTTCTTGTAAGACTTCTGACATTGGGAGTGTGTTGGGAGTGGTGACGCTGACTGTTTTGCCTGCTGCTCTTGGAACCCTTTTCCTCCTACTGGGTTCCCTCATCCAGCCAGGGGTTGGTGCCTAGTCTTTTGTAACTTGCTATGCCATGTTTGGTTGATATCACTGGGATGCCTGCTATTTTTTAAGGGAAACAGAAGAGGAGTGGTTCTGGGGGAAAGGGAAGATGGGGGAGGGAACTGGGAGGACTGGAGGGTGGAGAAATTGTAGTAGGGATGTAATATGTGAGAGAAAAATTTTAAAAAGTCTTTGCAGTCAAAGGCATATTTTTCAATTTAATAAAAAAGACTAGTCTCAATATACTTATCAATAATAATATAATAAAGTACTTGAAAGGCTATTTTTATGAACTGTTATGTAAAGCTGCCAAAGACCATAAACAACCAAAATAATCAACGCAAAACAAATATATGACTCTCATATTGAAAATTCTTCAAGGACGAGAGTAGTCCATTCTTCTCTGTAATGTGTAGTGATAAGGCAATGACCCAAACAAGTGACACACAGGCTATTTTAGAAGGACAAATACAAAATGATGATAACCCTATTCCTGAAGAAAATACTTTCATAACTTATTCAACATGAAGAAGTTGAGCTGATGCCTAAGTAGAGTCTTTACACATAATGACTAGTATTCTCTGTACTGGAAGGTACTCTGCATACTACCAGAGGAGAAAGCTAACCACCAACCCAACTACAAATCCTTTGATCTACAATGGTACCTTGCCTGTAAAACACACAGGCATAATAGCAGCAAAAAGTTTGTGGGAGCAACCAATTAGTATCTGATTTGACTTAAGGACCACTCTGTCAGGAGGAAACAATGCCTGGCACTGCTCAGGGGGCCAAGGATCTGAAACTAGATAGGCCAGGGACTTCGAAAGAAACCAAAAACTACTGTTCTGCCGAAGGAACACAGCAATAAAATGTCTTCTAATGACATTCTGCTCTATTTATAGACAAGTTTCTAGCTTCTTCATCATTAGAAAAGCATCCTTCTGCAATAAGTGCAGAGACTCACAGTCAGCCAATTCGCAGAGAGTGAGAGACCTTGGAATACTCAGTCCTTAAATGGGACGACTCCATTAAATCCTTCCTCCTTCCTCCCCCCTACCCCGGGGTTTAGGAAACACATCAGAAGAGGAGGCAAAACATTAAGAGGAGGAGGGATGGAGAACACCAAGAAAACAAAGTCTTGTAAACACTGCAAGGCTGATGCGCATATGAACTCACAGAGGATGTGGCAGTATGCACAGGGCCTGCACAGGTGTGAGCCAGATGGGGTGATAACAGTGGGAGAAGTGGACACAAGCCGCATGCCTAACCCGGAAGCTATCTCCAATTGATAACCACTTCTAAATAAAAAATCGCTTTTCTACAATGGAGTCCAACTGAGTCTACAAACCACATAACACAAACTCAGTGATACTTTTACAAGTTCTTTGTCTCATAAATTTTGTCAGGGCTTTTCTTTTTTAACCTTACAAGTTCTTTGAGTATCTATTATGGTTTCAGTTTTATAATTTTGGGGATGTCTGTGTGTCTCTCTGCTTGTATCTGTTTCTTGCACTTCTACTTTGGCTCTTTTTCTTGGTTCTTTTGCTCCATTCTGCTTTGTCTGTTTTTATTTTATTTTATCTTACTTTGTTATCTTATTTTATTTGTGTTATTCTTTAAATGTCTATTTATATTCTAATGAAAACTGAGAAATGATGTTGATTTTGGTAGATGGGGAAGTGGGAATGATTTGGGAGGGAGTTTGGGCAGGGAAAATTGTAATCAGAATATATTGTGTGAAAAATATACATTTTTCGTAACAAAAAGAAAATTTGATTTTTTTCTTTATTAATTTTTATTCATTTTTATAGTTGCTAAAAGTTTGGTAAACTAATGTTACATAATCAAGTTACTTATTCAATATGACCAAAAATGCTGCCTCAGGATCAGGTAAAGAATTAGAATACTTTGTTTTCTAATTCTTTTTAACACTTAGTAGAGATTCAAGCTACTGAAATATTAAAAGGAAAAAAAACATGAGTGAAAGTAACTGATAAAATTCTCATTATATTCTGGTGATATGATAATTAATTAAAATCTCACTTTAGAACTAAAAATAACTAATCAATTACTTTAAAAGAAAATGACAGTATTCAGCAAAAAACTTTTCTCAGGTAGTAAAGATGGTGTTTTATACTCTGTTATAACATTAGTTTATATTCATTGGATTGAAAACTACGTGGCCTACTCAGCATACTCCTTGTTAAAAGTAACTTCTGGGTGATTATTTGTTGAAAAGGTAAAACAAAATTAAGATAATGTTGGACAATTAATGTCAATGATCTATGTGTTTGTATCTAAATAGTTCTCAATATACCCTCCAAGTGCATGTGTGTGTGCGTGCATGCGTGTGTATGTGTGTGTGTGTGTGTGTGTGTGTGTGTGTGTGTGTGTGTGAAGCCAAGGATAAACAATATAAAACTAGAAAAGTTTATTGCTAGGAATCTGTTGTGTGAACTTAGCTGAGTATAATTTTAGCTGAAACAAGCTAGAGACAGATGATAATATGTCTTGGTGATGAGGAGATAATTTCACGAGTTCATCTCACTTTCAAAAATAGACCATCTTTGGGCTAAAGTGAGCAGGTCATAGATGCTGCATGAGTATCCCATCAGCAAAGGCAAACCCTCCAAGTGTTCTCTGTCCTCTTTCCTCAGAACTACAGAGCGATCCATTATCACAGACCAAGTCTATGAACATTCCTCCCTTCATATCTTCAAAGAAACTGGGAGGTGGACAAAATAGAAATAAATTCCTCATCTATGTTCCAGTTTTTCTCAATAAGACAGTAACTGTCTTGGCCCTAAAATTCAACATGTGAAATGGTGATAACTTCTACACAGAACTTTTCAAAGATGACATTTCAGAAGTACTCTATGCAAATAGAGATGAATTTTACCCAAACAAAAGTTGCACAGTTTATTAACAGACACTGACTAAGGATAAGAATATTGCCAGACATTGTCAAGGCTACCTAACTGTAAAATCTGAAAACCATGTGAGTGTATATAAAAAATGTATGTTTTCTTCACACAGTACTCTATCTAATTTTATTTCCCCATAAGTTTAGAAATGAGAATAGGTATGCTTTAATTTGCATAATATATATATCCTGTGAAAACTCAATACAATTTTTTAATCTCCTGAATTAAGGGATTATAGGCATGTGTTGCCACCCCTGTCTCCTATTGCTTATAAAATACTTTTAAGCAATTTCTAAATTATCTTTGACTGGTAGAAACATAAAATATATTAATTTGAAATTTTAATGTGTAATACTTTGTTTACTTAGTAAAAATTATCTGAGAATTTAAATTCCAAATCAAAGACATTCAAAGAACTTTCCAGAATGTGCTCTTGTATCTAGTCATCCATAGACCATCTTTGTGGTCACTATTCTTTGTAACACTTAATTTTATGATGTCTACATCCACATTGTATTTTTGTGACCACTCGATTTGTCTGGTAATTATGTGTGAAACTTCATCATTTAACCATATTAAACATTATAAAAATAGAAACAAGTGAAAAAGTTCACAATACTATTTTGTTTTCCATTATTGATTATCTCTAGGTTTTTTTTTTTTTTTTTTTTTTTTTAGTAAAAGCAAAAATCCATGCAGGGTTTCTATTCACTTTTCAAAATATTATAAAATATTATAAAAATTATAATTTTTAAACAAAACAGGAACATGTCCAATTGAAGAGGTAAGGTCGCAGAATAATAGTAGTAATTTAAAACTAGGGTATCTAAAGTCATACTCTGGAAGTATACCATAATCAGCACCATGTCTATCTTTAAAAGAAGAACACAATCTTTACTGGACAAAACAATAAAGCATAACTATTGTCTTATTCCTTATGAATTTACTACTTATGTTGAAAAAAGCCAGACATAAAATAATAGCATGATACACATAATAAAGAAAATAAACTTCTGGAAGAAATTACAATCCAAGTGTTGAAATGCTAGTGTTTCAGAGAGCCACAACTTGCCTGAACAAAAACACGATTAAAGACACCAAATCCTTCCCTTGGCTGCACTGAACCCCTAAAGCTATTTAGGAATTTGTTTCTTACAGACAATTAATCACATGCAGGTGTGCCAGATGAGAACTATTGATTGCCCTTTTCCAGGCTAGTGGCATTCAGACAGTAGACAGACAAATGCCCTAAGCAAGGGGAAGTATCTTTCTGCTAGTCCTAGGATAGCTTTTAATTGTTCATTCCTAAAATGCACAGCATTGACCTTAAATCTCAAACATGCAGCCTTCTCCGTTTTTATTTCTCTACAATGTACAGACAAATGTTATTATATCTCTTATTCACCTTTACACCAAGGTCCTTCATAAGCTCAATCTCAAAATTCACAACATCATATGGCAACCGAAACTGAGGGATTTCAGAAGTGCTGCAAAAACAAAAAAGAAAAACACGATAAAGGAAAATTAGAGTGAAATTTATCAACCTAGAAAAAATGGCTAATGTGTTTTTATTGATCAGCATTTAAGGAAGAAATAATTACTAGTTAATGTAGAAGATAATATTAAAAAATACCCAATATAAAACAAGCAATATAAAATTATCCAAAAACAATTATATCACTTTAATTAATTTATTTATTAATAATCCTATGCTTTTAAGATATTAAAATCTCAGAGTAAAAATCAATTCACAGTAAACACAGAAATTTTATATATCTATTCCCAAAAGCAAATATGTTTTCTACAGAAAGACTGCACATTTCAGCGTGTTTTTTTTTTTTTTTCTGATGATCATTAAAACAGATGTGAGAAACCATTTCATTGAGGTTTTGGTTTGAATTTCTCTGGTGATCCACTACATTCATCTCATAGACATTCACAAGTTCTCATGTGAGACATAACACAATTTGATTTCCTGATATTTGAGTTCATTATATGCTATGGACACTAACTCCTTACTGAATATATATTGTAAATATTTTTCCATCTTTGTAAGTTATCCTTTCGAAAAGCTCATTGTCTTATTGCTGTGTGTAAACATTTTGATTGCAGTTTGAACTTTGGTTCTCCTGTCTTTGCTTTTGAGTCATATTCATAAAACAATGACCAAGCCAATGTTATAAAATTTCACAGTTTCTGGATTTATCTCTATATTCATCAACCATTTAAAATTAATTTTTAATAACTAGAAATTTAGTTTTATTCTTTTCTTGTGGCTACACAATTTTCTCATTACTACTTATGTAAAAGGATACCTTTTCCACATTATGGCACAATCCTGTTATTTTCTTGATGTTCCTTCTAAAGACTGGCTGCCTGTAAACTTGTGAGTTCATTTCTGAGCTGAGTTGCAAATTTTTTCCAAGCCTCTATATTTGTTTTGAGTTATGGCATCTTTGCATTTTGTTTTAAGTTGGATCAACTTTATTCTTTTAACTCAGGATTGTTTGGACTTGTCAGGTTCTTCTGTGCTTCAATATAAATGTTAGAAAAATTTTCCCATTTTCTGAAGCCTATTAAGATTCTATAGGGATGATATGGTATTCCTTCAGTAGCATGAATATTTTTGGGATAGTCTTCCAATCTATGAATGCACAGTAACTTCGTTTATCTTGCCCAGTTCAGTTTCTTTCATTATTATTTTGTAATTTTTCTCATAGAGTTCCTTAATTTCTATGTATTTCTATTATTCCTATGTATTTCTGTTGCTTCCATAATTGGACTATATTTTTATAAAACTTTTAGATAATTTGTTGCTAATCTACATAATTTTTTACTGAGTTTTATGTGTTTATATTTTTCTCTGCCACTTTACTGACTTTGCTAATTAAATCTCCTAATTATTTTGAACAATAAGTCAAGAGAAGGGTTACACTTGTGGGAACGAAGTCACAGTACCCCTGTTTGCAATTCATGTAATTCTATACACAGGAGAACTTAAAGGACCCAGCAGCAGCAGCAACAAAAATCTCTTATTACAGTTGACTGCTGTTGGATGTCTTTCTCTATGCTGTGAATATATGTGGCTCCCACTGGATAATTAACAAAGATGTTTTGGCCCATAGCAAGAAAGCTTATAGCCAGGATGGAAATCCAAGCAGAGATACAGGGAGAAGAAGGGTGGATTCAGGAGAGACACAGCTGCTACCAAAAAAACAAGATGCCAGCAGACTGGTAACACCACAGCCACATGGCAGCATATAGATTAAAAGGAATAGGTTAATTTAAGGTGAAAGAACTAGCTAGCAAGAAGCCATACAGTTTGTAAATAATATAAGGCTCTATGTAATTTTTTTATTAAAACATTTTTTTTATTCGTTTTACATACAACCACAGATTCCCCTCTCTTCCCTCCTCCTCCCACTCCCCAGGCTTCATCCCACAACCTATCCCCCATTCCCTCCTACAAAAAAAATAAGGTCTTCCATGAGGTGTCAGCAGAGCCTGGTGCATTCAGCTGAGGGAAGTCCAAGCCCCTCCCCCTGCATCAAGTCTATGTAAGGTGCCCCACCACAGGTAGTGGGCTCCAACAAGCCAGCTCATGCACCAGGGATAGATCCTGCTCCTACTGCCAAGGGCCCCTTAATCAGATCAAACTACACAACTGTCTCCAAGTATGCAGAGGGCTTAGTCCAGGCCCATGGAGGCTCCACAGCTGTTGGTCTAGAGAAAGTGGGAGAACAATGAAAGAGATATCTTGATAGAGGGAGTTATCATGGGGACAGGGAGAAACATGGTGCTATGAAAGTTCTCATGAATCCACAAGGATAACCCCAGCTTAGACTACTAGAAATAGTGGATAGGGGGCCTGAACCTGTTTACCCCAGTAATCAGATTGGTGAATACCCTATCTGTCATGATAGAGCCCTCATCCAGTAACTAATGGAAACAGATGTAGAAATCCACCAGATTGAGCTCCAGGAGTCCAATTGAAGAGAGGAAAGAGGGATTCTATGAGCAAGGGGGGGTCAAGACCATGATGGAGAAACCTACAGAGACAACCAAATCAAGCTCTGTAATTATTTTATAAGTGGCTACAGGACCACAGGTGGGAGAGATTCTTCCTGACCATGGGACGGGGGGTGGGGGGGTGGGGGGGGTGTGTGACACAGAGAAACTTCCCTCTACAGTTGATGACCATTTTCAACAAAGTGTCAGGTTATGCAGTTAATGCACACATTTCAGTAGCCATCCAGACAGCCATGACAAACACACTGAAAAAGATATCAGGTAAATAATTGTATTTCCCAACTGCCACAAAAAAAAAAAAAAAAAAAAAAAACCTGTGAATAAAAACTTATCAAGAAAGTGAAAATCCTCCGCAATGAAAACTTAAAGACAATAAACAAAGAAACAGAGCAAGACATTTGAGGAAAAGAACTTGCGTGAACGTAAATTGGAAAATAAACCTTGTGAAAGTGGTCAAACTACCAAATCCAATCCAGATTAAATGTAATTCCAGTCTAAACTCCAGAGACATTCTTCACACACATAGGAAGGAAAATCTCAAAATGTATATGGCAACTCTCTCTCTCTCTCTCTCTCTCTCTCTCTCTCTCTCTCTCTCTCTCTCTCTCTCTCTCTCTCACACACACACACACACACACACACACACACATACACACACACACACACACACATGTATGCACACACGCACACACACACACATGCACAAGGATGCAAATACGTACAAAGAAAAATGGCCAAAGCAATCTTAAACAAAAATAATACTGTGGGAGTTATCCACCTACTTTATTCCAAATTGTATTCTAGAGACCCACAGTATTAAAAACAACATGATATACAAAATGAAAGATATTCTTCAGTTGAATAGAGCACCCACATATGAGACTATGCAACTGCAGTCATCTGATTTTTATAAAGATACAGAAAATTTATGTTCCAGAAAAGACAGCATCTTCAAAAAAGTGTTCTGGGAAATATGAATTTCAACATGCAGAGAAATGGAAGCCTTGTTTCTCACTTTGTATAATGCACAATTCTAAATGGACCAAGGACCTCATCATCAAGTCTGGTTTTCTGACACTGCTAGAGAAGAAATTAGGGAGTGTGCTCAATTTATAGTCACAGGTAAAGACCTTCTCAAAGGGGTTTCTGTAGCACATGGCATAAGACTAACACTTCACAAATGAGATAACATGAAATCAAAGATGTCCACAGCGAAGGAAACTATCAGCCTGGCCAGGACATGCCACACTAAATGGAAAAAGGATTTTTGCAAACTATTCATCAGATAGAAGACTGGTACCTAAAATATACAAAGAACTTATACAACTAAAGATCAATGAAACAAACAACACAATTTAAAGTGAGTTACGTGGCAGAATAAAAGTTCTCAAGAAATTCAGATGGCTAGCAAACACTTTAAAAGTATTCAAAATTCTTAGTTATCAGGGAAATGTAAATTAAAATTGTTTTGAGAATCTGTCTCATTATCACCAGAATGGCCAAGATCAAGTATAAAAATCACAATAAATGCTGGCACGCGTATGGGGAAAGCAAGACAATTATACACTATTGGAGGGGATGTCAACATATGCATTCATTGTGGAAATCAGTCTGGAGGCTTCTCAAAAACACTAGAAATAAAACTACCATATGATCCAATTATATCACTCTTGGGCACATAACAAAAGGATATTATGTCCTACTACATAGATATCTGTAAATCCATGTTCACTGAGGCTCAGTTTACAGCAGCTAAGAAACAGAATCAACAAGTGTGTCTATCAAAGGATGAACGATAGGAAAAATGTGGTAACTATACACAATGGAATATTTATTTAGCAGGAAAAAACATGAAATTTGCAGCTAAATGGAGGAAACCAGAATGAATATATATATATGTATATATATATATATATACATATATACATATATATATCATATGTATATGATATATATAACATATGATATATAGATAAGATAATATATTAGTGAGGTCGCAGAGACTCAGAAAATAAAAGGTAGAAACTGGAAAAATTGTTCATACTGACTTATGTCACAGAAGCTCAGAAAGACAAGCTTTGTATATTCTTTCTCATATTTAAATCCTAGCTTCTTATCTTCTGTTTTTAATGCTTAACATGCAGTGTGTGTGGAAGCCAGGACACAGGACACCAGCCTCTGGAGTATACCCTGTTAAGGGAGGGGGAAGTAGAATATATGCAAAATTAAAATTGAGACTGGGACTCCTGGGTGTGGAAGTGGTCACATGGAGGGATGCAAGGAATGGGGATTGAAATATGAGAGAAGGTTTAACTGGAATGAATGGTTCATGAAAAGCTCTATGGAAGCCCATGATTAAAAAAAAAAAACACATTGGTGTTGGGGAGGGTGGAGTGGGTATAATCAGAATGGGATGGTGGGATAGGAAGAAAGTAATGGGTGAATGATCTTTGTAAATGCAATGGAATTCAGTAATTTACTGACCATCTTTATATTCACACTTATCAGGGATATTGTTGTCAGATGTTAGAGTACTCTTGATATAAATTAAAATTTGCCTCCTGTAATGTTCTTCTACATTGATGAGTTTAAAAAGATTTTTACAAAAGTTATAACTGAAAAGAAATAATATTAAGATTATTTTGGTATGAAAGACTTCAGGCCCTGGGTTTTTATTTTTTATAACAAACATTTTATTAATGATTCTATTTCTGTACTATTCATTGGCCTGGTCATCATTTCTGATTCTTTGTGATTTTATTCTTCATATGCTATATATTTCTAGGAATACACTAATTTACTCTGGGTTATTCAATTTTTTTTTATAATTCATTATCATAAATCTCCTTTGATCCCCTTTCTGTGGTACCAGATGCCACATCTTCTTTTACCATTGATAATTTTCTTTTTGTACGTCCTATCTCCTTTTTTCTTAGTATAGGTAAAATTTCATTATTTTTCTTTATCTTTTTGAGAAAACAACACTGTGGCTTGTTTTGTTGTGTTTTTGTTTTTCTAATCTAATTCATTTCAGTTTTAATTTGTATTACACTTCTATTATTGCTGTACTTATACTAATTTTAGAGGGAAACTTTTCTTTTCATTTTGTGTTTAGTTTTCAGTTCTGTGAACAGCAATGTTATATGGTTTATTCATACATATGTATATATTTGTATTTATATATAAACCATATTGAATATGAATTTTGAGTTTGTATAAGCTGATGTAAGAAAACACGAAGAATAAACTACCAAAGTTTTGGAGGATTGTTCTTGTCAATTCCTTTATGAATGCAAAGAGATGTTTACATGAGAATGATGGTAAAGTGGTTTTTCTCTAAGGAAACAGTCAGTGGAGTCCAATTTTGTCAATGTGCTCTGCACTTATTATCTACAGACAAAATATATATTTAATTTGCTGTCCATTTTCTGAAGGCCCATCAGTGGTATATAATGCTTCTAATGAGAAGAAGCATTCTCCACCGATTATCTGGGAATCTCTTTGTACCTGGTTGATCAGCACATCATGGGTATTCTAAGAAATATTGAAGGAGCGAGGAAAAGAAAGAAATGCAAAATATCTGTGACTATTTAGACATGAGAAAAATTGGACTCGTTTCTTGTATATAGAAGCTATGGAACAATCCCACATAGAAAAATGACAGAAGCTCATTTGGAAACAAAAAAAATGTCTTTCTCAAGATAAATAAAGGTGCCAAGAGAACCGCTTGGCAGCTATAAGACATGACACACAGTGGACATTGAAGATGTACATACAAGAGAGGACTTTATGAAGTGCTCCTTCACCAAGCACAACTTCAGGACACTAAAGAGTATACAGTTGATTTCCACATATTAGTGATAGACAGCAAACTCAGATGAAGGGGCCACATGGGCATGGCAAAGCTTAATAAAGAAAATGGCCAGGGTGTGAATGTCAGAGTCTGATGCTCAGGAAACAAAGACAATTCTTGGAAGATATAGACTTTTAAATCACTGCACATATCTATTTGGAACTAGGGAATAAATAGCATAAACCCTGGTGACTGTGGAAGGAAATAGGACAGGAGACAAATTTGATATAAATGGTTATTTCCCAAGTTTGTTGAGTTTATGAAAGCATTTGAAATTATTTCCTCTTTGTGTTCTTTTAACATTTTGAAGTTTCAAAAAATACATGTTTGCTTGTGGTGAGCATAAATCCTTCACGACAGTCAGATGGGTGGCAGAAATGTGAAAAAATGTCTTTCTTCTATGTTAATGCTTCTTATGTATAATGGAATATATCAATAACAATTATTTTCAATTCATTTTATAGAACACATCTTATATTTTGGCATAACATTGCTTCAGTTCATGATTGGATAAGTATTGATCCTTAAATTTGTATTGTATTACATGTTCTAAAATAGTTTTTACTGCTATAAGTATTTTACCTAGAAACAGTTAATTTGCCAATTAACATGAAATAATACACGATGTATGTATGTTATAAAACAATAACATTTAAAACAACTAAAACAAAGAGTAGTGTTTCCCTGAGTATGGTACCTAATAGAATATACACATAATTGTTATTTTAAACAAAATTAAAAATCAAGAAATATATATGTATATTATATATATACATAACAATCTCTTCAATAATTAATTTATATGTTCAGACATGTTCTGATATGGGCTACGTTGGCCTTAAACTCATTAGGCAGTTGAAAAGGACCTTGATCTCTTGATCTTCCCACATCTATCTCACAATATCTAGGGTCACAGGAGTGCACCATCATGCCCAGACACCATTTTTTTTTTTAAATTTTGACATAGATTATCCTCTTTTAATTAGAACTTTTGTATTGCTTTGTTTTAAAGAAGGCTTGATCAAACAAAAGTAAAATTTCTGGTAATTTAATATATCTACTGCAGAATCACAAGTAATCAATTATGTTGAGTAAAACAAGAATTCAATCTTGGACCTATTTTACCATCTAAAGTTATTTCTTTAAATTATAGCTGTTATACTAATACCTAAGAGATAAAAGACTATATCCAAATATAAAGACTTCAATACAGAACTAATCTACTGTCTTTTCAGATTGGAACTTTTTGACTGATACTTCAATAGATTAAGAGGCATCTGAAAGTAAATTCACAGACAAGCTTTGGTGTTGTCCTTCTCAGTAGCTCTGCATTGTTTTTCCTAATTTTCTAATAGTGGTACAGAATGCCTCTACGACAGAGAGTATATAAAGGGTAGGTTCAACCCTCGGTGTTGTGCTTAAGAGTCAAAAAGACACAAAGCAAAATGAAGAAAATAAAATTTCCAAACAACAGAGAAAAAAAAAAAACTTGTTTAGTCATGAGTTTCAAGACATTCTTTCTCACTAAAAATGTTCAAATACATAAAAACAAACATTTAGTGTAATTTATATAAATTACTCCACATTTGAATGAAAACTAAATACAGAGATGCTAAGAACCATAATCATGTACTAAAATTGGCAACCCATAATAATTCACAGACAAGGCTGCTTCCATTTTCGGCTTCTTGTGAAAATGCAATTAAGGGGCAAAAAGATTTTCCCTCATCTAACAGGGTACACAACAATTATGCTCGTATTTTTAAAATTAACTCACATATTCATTGATGTGTATAATTGAAAAAAGAACCTACAATGTTTATACATGTTGTTAGTACATTATGACTTTTCTAATTAATAAAGCTGGGGTGAAATGGCACTAAAATGATAGCCAGTATCTTCTCCACAAAATAAAATACAGAGGAATGTATTTCCTCAAAAGAACTTATGAGAAACAATGAGAATTCTTCAATATTTACAAATAACCAACACAGAGAAATAATTATTTCTTGACCATCAGAACAATTTTAGCTTTTGATTCTGTCTATGGGGTTATAATACTAGGTGAGGCTTTTATCTGGAGAGTGAAGTAGTTTTGTCTAATGAATCAAATAGTATGATAAAGTACTTGATTAATATTTATATACAATTTAGACACAACAGTTTATATCAAGGAAACAAAACTTTGATAATTTTCTATTATCTGGAGTTATCACAGAGTCCTCTAATTAATATTAAAATGTATACATTTATTACCCATTTTAAAGATACTAAGAAATACAAAATGTATCATAAACTTCTGTCAAAATTAGATGAAACTTATTTTCTGATTATCAAAGATGATAAAGTTATTGCTTAATGAATAGTTAAGTAACTAGAGAAAGCTTAAGTGCTAACTATAAAAACATAATCCAAATTATAATTTATAATCTATGAGTTTTGTATAAGTCACTTGGGAATAATAATAACAATTTGATTGATGTAATAAAGATGTAATAAACCTAATATCCAATATCTTTCTTATTTTATAGCAAATAATTTAAGCAGTATTCATTTCTTACTTAAAATAAATTTATTAGCCTAAACATAATACATGTCTATTTTTAAGGCCTATTTAAGTAAATCAAGATCCATATTAAACATTGGCCTCAGTGTCTGAAAATTATTTATACAAAGTGACCAGTTCCTATATTCGTGAATAGGTCTACATGGGAACAAAATGACTATGATAGTGAATCCCACTTCACACCAATAATAAAGACTCATACCAAATGTGGAAAAAATATTACTTGAATTCAAAAAAACACTATAAAATGTACTCTAAAATGGCACTTATGATAAAAGTGGTAATAAAAAAATTAAAATGATTTTAAATTGAAAATACATAAGCAGCACAGTATGCTTTATATAGACCAAACTATGAATGCTCCAGTCAGTATTCTACAGAGCCAACCTTTTATTGGGTTGATTGGCCATCCTTGTTAGATGTTTCCATTAGACAAAATATTTTTAGGGATTAAAACTTTCCTTTGTTCTGTTTCCACCATCATCAAGTTTTCCTGACTTCTCTAGCTTCAGAAAGAGAGAGAGAAATTCATATATCAATCTTGCTTAAGTGAAACTTCAGATTTTCAAGCGAATGACATCATTAGTGAGTGAGTCTTTGGGAAAAGAACTTGCAAGATGGCATCTGTGAACCTGAAGTATCTCCTTGACTACAAAGACATCCACACCTGGGATTGATTGCCTTCTGTATTTCTGACATTTTGAAACACAAAATAAATGTAGGCATTACCTTAAACCACCCACATATTCTTGTTTTTCAAATATGGTGATGTCGGAATAGCCTAACCGAGCCAAAAAGGAAGCACAGCTTATACTCGCAGGCCCGGCACCAAAAAGCGCAATTTTCGCCGAGTAGGATTCCGGCATGTGTTCTGGGGGAGGCAGTGCTGGGCTTCTGATCTGTGGGATGTTCATTGCTTTGAATACCTATGGAGAAATCAATTGTGATGATTAAAATTTTAAATTAAATTTTACATCCTCAAACACATTTTTAATGTTTCAACTCATAATTAGCACTTTAATTAGCAATGAGAATTGCATGTTCCACGTAAATATGACTGAGTTGTATTTATGAACTAGATGATGGTAGCGGCTGACTTCTCTCAATCTCTGAAAGGCCTTCCTAGAATATGGGGAGAACTATGGGAAGCATTTTGACTCACATTCCTTGCCCCCACCTCTTGGTCATGCCAGATGCTCCTCTTTTGAGTTCCCACAGTACTTTTGGCACACATCTAACATAACTGCGTGCCAATGTAGGTGTTCATGTGTTGATTTTCCATGTCAGTCAGTTGCAATGCCTCTTTATCGAGTTAGAAAACAAGTCACACGTAAGGAGGCAAATTACTACAGAGCTACCAGTAGCCAGCAATAACCTGGCACATAGCAGACACAGGGTTTATTAATCTATTTCTTTACATCTGATTCTCACTATGAAAAATTAGCTTTAGAGGCACAGGAGAGTTAATGAAGCAAACAAGCAGGGCTCAGAGGTGCCAGGCTCTAGAGAGAAAGCAACAACTTAGACTTAACACTCTAGGGGTCAGCCATCGTTTCCAAACTAAGTGTGGCTCAGGAAAACAGGAAAAATCATCTGGGCTATCTTGTAAAACAGGAACAATAATATCTTGAAATGCAGGATCCCACTGACTGAGAGCAGAAAAGGGTGAGAACTAGCTTAACTCCTAAGCTAAACGGGAGAGAACAGCACGGGTCCAAATAGAACCTCTGCAACACTGAGGGTGGCTTGCAGGGCATCTGATCACTGTGCATGCATGCAGATGGGTTCTGAAAGCCTCTACTCTAAGCAGCAAACCAAAGAGAGATAATCCCACCTGAGTCAATGCAACCATATACTGAAATGCATATAATCAGTCCTTAAACCTTCATCTGTCAACCTCACAGTAGAGTGACACATTTTCATATATGTTGTCTTGTTTTGATCAGTCCATCCAGACTGCTAATAAAAAATTTAAAAAAATATGGAAAGCAATGCATATGCAATACCATGAGTACAGTTAGCATATGAACACCTCCAGACAACTATGATCACATCAACAGGTATATAAGCAAGAAGACAAACTCCCAGGAAATAGAAATTTGTCAAAACATAAACAAAACTTTAGAAGAGAAAAAATGCATAATTTTAAATTTCATACATCTAATAGACAGTATTAATAAATAAATCAATAAATATATTGGTCAGCTGAGAGATGGGGCAAAACAAAAAAAAAAAACAAATAAAAAAACCTGTTGTGACTGAGGCATGGGAAAGAAATTCGGAGGTAAATATAGAAAAAAAAAAAGAGACAAAAAGCAACAAACGAAAAGTTCCAACCAGTGTATAATTGGATTCTTAAAAGCAAAGATAACAGAACATGAGAACAAGCCACAGAGTCTCAGATTAAAAGAATGCATGCAAAAATTTATACAACCTCAAACAAGAAAATTGCCAACCAAAACCTGCTTCTTAACATTAGTAAAGGAGCTGAAAAGTAAAGTAATAAAAAGCAAGGTTAAAAACCATCAAATAAGAAATTTAAAAAAAAAAAATGTCAATAAGCAAGAAGGTGAGCGGCTTCCTCCTAAAACAAGTGACAGCAGTCAGGTGAGAGTAGATGAATTCTAAATGGTTGTATTAAATAGGAAACAAAGAGCCAAATACAGAGTTAAAAGCCCAAGAGATCCGCGCACTAGCGAAGAGCCAAGACCACCTTATCTTACCACTCACAGCCATCCTCACCCTGAGAGAGAGAGACCCTCTTTCCTGTGTGTCTTGTGTTTTTATTGCTTTCCTGTTCTACCTTCTCATTGGTTCAAAGCCCAGCCACATGACTTCCTCGTCACTGCCTGTCTATACAGACCTCCTGGTCTCTATGGTTGATACTGGGATTAAAGACTCAAGGCTCACCACGCTTGGCTGTGTCCTTGACCACACAGAGACTCTGCCTGCCATGTGATCAAATTAAGGGTGTGGGCTACCACCACCTTACTTCTATTCCTGGCTCACAAATGACCTCTGATCTCCAGGCAAATTTTATTTATTAAACGTACAAATAAAATCACATTTCAGCACAATTAAAATATCACTACAGGTGAGCATAAAATATTTCTGGCCAATGAAAAATCTTAATATCTAAAAGCATTTTAGGTGCTAAAAGTACTTTGAAAATGAAAGTTAAATAAAATACTTTCTAAGAGACTTCTTTAGAAATAATAATAGTCAATAAAAATTATTTTTAAGAAGTTCAGGGAGGGAGATTTAGTTTTCTTCAGGAATAAGACACTGAAAGGTTGTCCATGCCTAAGTGATAAGGCCTATAAATATAAACATATGGGCCTATAGGTACACTGATTGGAATCAGAAGTATTTATACACACACACACACACACACACACACACACACACACACACACACACACCTTTAATAATCACAGAAGGAAAGAGCATGAATTTAAAAGGAGAGGCCACGGAAGTGGGCTGGGGGAGTTAGACATAGATATGATAAAAGTACCTTGTACTCATGTATGAGATTATCACAAAACAACCAATAAAATATACCTCAAGGAAAATTAACATTACATTAAAAATTTTAAATGTATGGGTACAGGCAAGTTAAAATTGGTTGTAGAAAGTAATGATGTCTGTCCTATGGGATTTAAGTAATATACAAACTAAACTGTGTAACACAGCCAGAGAGGCTCAATACTTGCCATATTTCAGATCCAACCATTATTTACATGGTCAATGTATTAACTATCACACTGTACCTAGTTCAGAGTACATTTTCTATCCCTGCAGTAGCTACTATACCACAGCTAAAGAATATGTAGGTAGCCAGTGGGGAGGTTTGGTACTTCATTATTTCATTTACAGAAGTAATAAAGTTGAGAAATAATACAAATCAATGCAGATGCTTAGGAGAGCAAAAAAATTGTTATGTGAAAAGAATAAATAATATGAAGTAATTATCACACTGATAGGCTGAATATAATAATTCAAAACACAATTTAAACATTTAACCTTGCAAAGATCCACACATTAAATGTAAGTGACTAAAATGTATGTGCTAACAATCAGAAGCCAGATGAAAGTTGTAAGTACCCCAATATCAGAGTTATCAGGCATTAAATAAAGGTGCATTTATGTCCAATAATATTTCATAGTAACAATTTCTGGCCATTCTGGATCTGTAGGCACTTAATCACATTTTATAGTATATAAAATGAACTTGACAGAAAGACTAAATTAGTTTAGGGATGTAGCTGAATGAGAGAGCACTCATCCTGTGTGTGTGTGTGTGTGTGTGTGTGTGTGTGTGTGTGTGTGTGTGTGTGTGTGTGTGTGTGTATGAGAAAGAGAGAGAGAGAGAGAGAGAGAGAGAGAGAGAGAGAGAGAGAGAGAGAGAGAGAGAGAGAGCAAGAGAGAGCCCATGTGATTTATCATGCATCTGTTCACCATTTTCTCTACAAAATTTGACTACCAATAGAAGTAGAAGTGATGTTGGAATACACTCATGCTTTGGGCAGATCATAATATTTAGTCACCTGACAGGCTGTCTGTGTTTAATACAGAAAAAAAAGTTAAAAAATGTTTCCTCTCTTAAGAAAACCCAGCCAATGATCAATATAAAGAAAGATTTTCCTGTGACTGAGGAATATAACTTTTGTATCTACCTGACATCATTGTAGACATACCTCATCATACCAACATCTGGTTCTAAATTCTGCCACTGAAAATACACGAGTCATTTTCAGACTCCTCCACATGCAAATGAAAGAGCATTAGCAACAAGGACTAGAAAGCCTTCTCTCTCAGTCTGTGCCAAATGGTCCTCATAGCATTTTGCCGTTTGAATTCAAATTCTGCATAGATTTTATCACTAACAATGGTTTTCTTTCTTAAAACACAAACTGGTTAAGGACAGACATAACTTTGACTTCATCTTTTCATTTTTATGACTCCTATAAATAGGGGTATATTTTTTTAAGTTTAAAATCCTTAGTTATGATTTTTGTTGTGTGTGTATTTCAGGGTGGGGCATGCATGTACCATGGGGCATGCATGTACCATGGAGCACAACATGTGAAGGCCAGAGAACTTTTTGGATTGAATATTTTGCTACCAGTATGTGAAACTTGGGAATCAAACTCAGGTCATCAGGCTTGGCTGCAAGCACACTTACAGGCTGAGTCTTCTACTAGCCACATCGAACTGTTTCTTTTTACTAATGAATTTCTATTTTTTTGCAAAATGATTTATTATTCTTGGCTATAATTTATAATTTAAAAATTATAAATATACTTTCCAGTACTTTGATGAACTGTTTAAAGGATAAAGCTTTTCTTTCTTCTTGTATTTGCATTTAGCTCTCTCCTTCATCATGCAGGTCCCAGGGATGTAGCATCCATAACAAGTACGTGTGTCCCCTGAGCCATCTGCTGACTCTCTGAATGAGGTTTTTGTTTTGTTTTGAACACATAATTTTATGCATATGTGCCTAAAGTACTTATGTGTACATGTGTTCAGGGGACCAAAGAGGAGAGAAGAGTAAAAATATGTCCCTGGAAGTGGAGTTACTGGTGGTTGTCAGCTGCCATGTGGGTGCTGGGAATTGAACCCAGGTCCTCTGAAAGAACTGTCAGTGCTCTGAAACACTAAGCCGTCTCTCCAGACACTTTCCTACTGTTTGAACCAATATTTATCTTTTAACTTTATTTCTCTCTAGGGAACATTAGCAGGAAATTAAGTCCCTATGATTGATTATTTTATGGAACATGTAGTTGGAATTTATTATATTTTTCAAAATTAATATTTTTATATAATTTCTGCAAAAACACATTTAAAACACACATTTAAAATTGATAGTGAAGAGATAGTTTATTTCATTTAGGAATTAAAATAAATGCATATTTGTTTTACATTCAGTTGGGTACTCTTAGCTTTATGAATTAATAATTATAAAATTTACTTTGCCATGTCAAAATATGGCCTTTGGAAATTAGCATTACATCTTAACAGACTTTAATAAAATATAAATTACTTTAAAATAATTATTTATTAGTGACTTTGTTGAGAGTAGAATAGTGTATTTGATGATTAAAGCATGCATTCTGTCCAAAAGTTTATTATGTGAAGCTAATATGTGGTTAAAAAAAAATAGGACAGGGTTCATGGAATATCTTTCTTGTTGCATTCATTTAGAAGCAGAGAGAGACAGAGAGACAGAGAAAGACAGAGAGAGAGAGAGAGGGAGAGAGAGAGAGACAGAGACAGAGACAGAGACAAAGGGAGAGAGAGAGAGGAGAAAGAGGAGAGAGAGAGACAGAGAGAGAGAGAGAGAGAGAGAGAGAGAGAGAGAGAGAGAGAGAGAGAGAGAGAGAGCCCAGTTTAACTCTAAGACATTAAGTATGTCCCCCATGGCTTTTGGCTAATGGTATGCAAACAGAGTAGCAGTTACTTAATAGTATTCAATATGTGTATATTTTAGCCTAAGGATATTTTATTTTAATATCTAAGAATAAAACTTTGAATATTCCTTTCAAAACTATGAAGTATATAATATTGAGTCAAAATATGTTTGGGGATCCTTGTTAGGGACTCAGCAGGTCAGAAGGAAAACAAGGGAGTTTACCCCTCATAAGCATACAAACCAAATGTAAATGGTCAGCCCCTGATTTATACAGCCTGAAACCTACCAATACCACATGCAGTTGACACTCAACACACAACCCTGTTCAGAATATTAATTTACAGGTAACACCCTTGTCTGTTTTGTCCTGCTTTGTTTTGTTGTGTGCTTTGTAACTTTATATTGAAGAGGCTTTTCTCTTTTAACACAAACAGTAATGTAAATAGTCTGGTACTATAATCTGACTGCTGCTTAGGTCAAACCTTGACTTCCAGCATTCCCTTGGTGCAGGGTATTGAAGAAGTCCTTTAACTAACATATTTCATTCTCTATGTTTTTTTTTTTTTTTTTTTGGTTTTTGGTTTTTGGTTTTTCGAGACAGGGTTTCTCTGTGTAGCTTTGTGCCTTTCCTGGAACTCGCTTTGTAGACCAGGCTGGCCTCGAACTCACAGAGATCTGCCTTCCTCTGCCTCCTGAGTACTGGGATTAAAGGCATGTGCCACCACCTCCTGGCTCTATTTAATTTCAAATGGAGCCAATAGTATCTCATGAGAGTACTATGAATATTTAATGAATTACTCTAATGCATATAACACTTTCAAAATGAGTTTGGTCACACAACAAATAATGGTCACATTCTGAGATAGAGTATATTTAAACCCAAACTGCCCAACAAGGAAGCGGCTAACCAGAATAATTATTAAAAGTCAAATTCATTAAAAGAATAGGTTTTGCCTAAGTCTGTAAGAAACTACAAAGTTACCTTACATTGGAAATAAATGAGTGTTGCTGTTGCAATTGGTAGTATCAGTGAGCTGCCTTTTGTATTTCAGTATTATGTAATTTAAATGTGCCTCTAAAAATGAGTTGTGGAAATCTAGTTTGCAATGTCATACAGTAGAGATTGGAGGATGTGATTAGGTGATGAGGGTTCTAGAAGGAGAAGGTTATTGGCATGCTGATGAATTGGATCATCCTTCATTAAAAATAAAATAAAAGCACCTTCCACATAGGAGGACACAGAGCAAACACATCATCTAAGAATCAGAAAAATAGGCTCCCATCAGAAACCAACCAAGCAAATTGATCTAGGATTTAACACTGGAAAATCTGTTGTTTGCAACCTAATTGATTGATGTTACTGAACAGACTGAGATACCAGGGCAATAAATGTGCTGGGGTCCAGCTGCGTTCATCTCCACTTCCCTGATGGTGGATGATGGGAAGTGTTGCTCTCCTCTCTCCTTGCCAGCAGTGCATCTCTCTTAGAGAGATCTCAAGGACAGTTTATATTCATATTGTGAGTTTTAAGGATTCATGATGTCTGGAGAGATGGCTCAGTGGTTAAGAGCAGTGGATGCTCTTCTAGAGGAAGTGAGTTCAATTCCCAGTACATACATGGTGGCTCTCAGCCACCCATAATGGAATCTGGTGTGCAGACATACATACAGACAATGCACCCATATACATAAAATGCATAAATAAGTATGTATTTTGGAGGCAGAGCCAGGCAGATCCTGTGAGTGCGAGGCCAGCCTGGTCTACAGAATGAGATCCAGGACTGGCACCAAAGTAACACATAGAAATTCGGTCCAAAAAAAAAAAAAAGATTCATTCACAATATATTTTGGATTAACAGTTGTTTATCAGATGTGTCCACTGCATTGTTAATATGAATTCACATTTTCAAGTTCTTGTCAAGCAAATATTTCCAAAGCTCATGAAGTTCAGATTCTCAATAATTTCTTTCTCAGATTATACTTTTGATATTATTTCAAAAAAGTCATGGACAACAGTGAGGTTATCTCCTTCCTTACTTCCTTACCTGGATTTCTTTTCATGTCTTATTGCACGATCTTACATCACTCTAGATCCTTGTTTCCACATCAGTGTAGTTCTTGGACTATTTTAAGATTATTTCAGCATTATATCAGTATTACTTATTAAATATTCTTCAAGCCTGTATTAATAATGCTTTATTTGCTGTGACAAAATACCTAAGAAACAGCTAAAATAAGGAGGGTGTATATTGGCACATGGTTTCAGGCTTTTGACTCTATTCCTTCAGGACCCATACATATCAGAAAAAATAAATCCTGGCAAATAAAACTTGGTGGAAAATAATGACTCAATATATGAATAAAGAGGCAGAGAAACAGAAGTCTCAGGAGAAGACACACCTTGTAAGTGACAATTTTCTTCAACTGGACCTCAACTGCTCCCAGCACATTCCTCTATGAACTCATCAATTAAACCCACTGATGAGGCTTATATTATAGCAATCAAACCAACTCTCAATAATGCCACCAGCTCGTATAAAGCCCTTAACAAATCAGTGTTGGGGGAGATGGAAGTCCATTCTCCATTTCTAAGCTGTAACAGTGTTATATTTTAATAAGGACTATGTTGTAGAAAACAGTTTTAGAAAATTCTAGAAGGCTTGTTTATTACCTAGAGACTAAGCACCTTGATATGTATTTCATATATATTTTCACTTAATTCTTAATATATGACTGTGTTTCCCAACAAGTTATTAAGAGAGTGATTTTCTTCCCAATCTTTAATTTCATGGTAAGAACAAGAACTACCACAAGTAGGCACTCAACATAATTTTGATGAATTTAAGAATTTTTGGGGTACAATGATTGCTTCTACAAATCAGTAAGTCACAAAGGAAAATACCACCACTGCACTGAAAAAGGAAAAATTTTACAGCCAATATTGTTTTGGGGGAGTACTTTCAAATGCATTTCCTGGCATAAAAATTCTGTAATTTCTGACCTTTCAACTATCTGGAAAGAACATTTGGTTCATCACTTCAGATTACCTTTAGGAGCATTAGGAAATTTTCTCTGTTTTATTATTTCAAAACAGGAAATAGAGTATTGTTATTTTATAAATGGGAAGAGTAACATGTGGTAAGACGCCATGGACTTACCCCAAGCTGCTTATTTTGGGGAGAGAAATTATGCTTTTCTAGTCATTTTATACTACTTTATAAATTATACCAATCTATAAATTAAAAAGAGAAGACTATCTTAATGCAAACATATTTACTAATTATAATTTTGGGGCAACTCATTTTCGTCTGTTCTTTCTAAAAGGGTACGTAATGAACATACACATGGGTGTCCAATAGCTCTAATTGTTCTTCAAATATTTTTATTTGTTCTTATTAACCAAACAGTAGCAGAAGTAGATCACAGGGAAATCCTAACAATTAAATAGTCTTATAAATTTCAAAACAAAATGGTTGAAAGATATGTTAAAATCATGATCTGGACTCCACAATCCTCCCTGGAGACTCTATGTTTAGGAAATTTTTAATTCCATGACACTACAGAATAAGAATAATTTTTGGAATTCTTGAGAATGTGATGTTTCAATCAGTGCTTGTCTAAAAATAGCACACGTTACTTTTCCTTTTGCTGGTTTTTAATTAATAGGATGGCAGTGTGGCTACAGTTTTACATTTGAATAAAACAAGATGGAAATATTATTCAAAAATGCATTGCTTTAAATTATAAGTCATTTAGAAGATTCTACATAACTTTCTCTATAACTTGCTTTCTTTTGTAAATGATATCTAAGGAAATACTAAATAAAAACTGTTCACTGCATTCATTCTTTGAAAAGAAGTAAACTCAGATTGGCTGACAAGCAGTTTTCTCCACAGCAATTAAATCATGAACATCAGAAGGACAACATGTGGTTTCCTGTGAACATTAGAAATGAGGAAAATTTCATGTCATGGGAATATTCGGTTATCAATGTCATTATTGTATTACTAACTATTCAACTTTATTTTATCAATTTAATGTTAAAATAAACCTTATAGAGAGCTATCTCTGTCGTGGTAAACTTAGGTGCCACTTGGAATTAGAATGGTCCATTATATTTAACTTCTACTTCCATTTAGAAAGTACTGTTATGGTCCCTCTGACTTAGACACTGATATAAATAAAAACATTGAAACTCCAAGGAGAAGCGGTCTGGCTAACAGAATGTACATGCCTTAGATGCAGAATTGCGACAGTGCAATCCATCTAGGGCAGAATTGGCAAATGGTACCTTTCAAGGATGTAGAAATGTAAACCTACCTAAAAGAGAGAAAAATTTGATACCTAAGCCATATCCTAAAATAAAAGGTACATATTATCTTGAAAAGTACTTCACTCCTTTCCATATCAGCTCTATCACTGAACGAGTAAACATTTCTTCAGTAATTTATTATGAGAATCAAATGAGTCATTGATGTAACTTCATAGGTTAATGATTTTTTTCACTATAATTCACTCTGACCATTTCGCTTATGCAGACTTCAACCTATAGCCACAATTTTTAATTAGCAGTCCATGTTTTTATGACTATAATCAATATTAAATTTGAGAGTTGAGACTGGACAATTTAACTACATCGTTCAATTTGACACTGTACAATTTGAAAATATGTGTATTGATACTTTGGTAAACAAATTTCACTCACACAAACAAAAAAATCATATGTAGGTTCACAGCAATAGATGTTCTATGCACTGATACTTGCTTATGGTCTGAGTTTCGCCAAAATTCTTTTTGTACAAATATTCATTCTTGGTTGTGTACATTGAGAGAAAGGGGTGATATATGCATGCATGAAGGCAGGTGCCCATAGAGTTCAGGTCACCTGGAGCTGGAGTTCCATGTACTTGTGAGCCCCCTGATCTCTATGCTGGAAAATGAACTCAGAAACCCGGCAAGAGCAATGCATGCTCTTAACCAGTGTGCCATCTTTCCAGCTCCCATATTTCTGAGTCGGTTCCTTTTGATGGATACCTTTTGGAACCTAGCTAAAATTTCATTTTTTTCAAATATGCTTCCTCAAATATAGGCCATCTACTATATTTATTCCAACAGTACTCTATCCTTTCTTATCAGTACTTTACTGAATTTGCCATCTTCAGTTTCTGTCTATTTTGTCCATCATGATATCCTCATAAACCAAGCATGGATTCTTGGACACAAGTTACCAAAATTTGACGTAAGATCCCAGAATCCATGCAGTGAGTGTTATTCTTTGTCAGGAACAAGATGATAGAAAGTAGACTATGGTGATATTTTATTTGTGCTGAAATTTGATTTTTATTTGTATGTTAATAAATAAGGTTGCCTGGGGAGACCACAGCTAAGAGTAAGCCATTTAGCAGAAGTCCAGCGGTCATGGCACACGCCCTTATTCGGATCACATGGCAGACAGAATCTCTGTGTGTTCAAGGACACAGCAAAGTGGTGACCTGAACCTTTAATCTCAGTACAAACCATAGATACCTGGAGGTCTGTATAGACAGGCAGTGATGAAGAAGTTATATGGTTGGGTTTAGGACCAATGAGATGGCAGAACAGAAAGTCAATAAAAAGAATACAGAAAGAAGGTCTCTCTCTCAGGGGAAGGATAAGGTAAGATAAGGTGGTCTTAGCTTTTGGCTACTGCTCTTATCTCTGGGTTTTTAACTCTTTATTTGACTCTGTGTTTCTTATTTAATAAGACCGTTAAGAATTACATCTACAGTAGACACCAAGTGCATTGAGATGGTGTACTGCAAAGGTGTTCCTTTATTCTACCCACATTCCAGGATGGCTCTGCATATACAAATTTTTCTATAAAAATAATGATTAATAACAAGGCCAATGTTCTTTATAACCAAAAATAAGATGATAAAAAGCCAGTAATTGGAAGATATCTATAATAGGAATGGACTTGTAAATAATATGCCAGGGAATTCTGCATTAAACCATTTTCAAAGATTTTGTTTGTGAATCATCCTAGCATCTGATTGTATGTTCTGATTTGTTACTTTATATAGTTTTATATTATTCCACATGTCTGCCATCTTTCTACTTCTATAAGCCCAAGATATATTATCTATCTATGTATCTATCTATGTATCTATGTATCTATCTATCTCTATCTATCTATCTATCTATCTATCTATCTATCTATCTATCTATCTATCTATGTAGCCATCCATCTCCTTTCTGTTCAAAACACTTGTCATTAGCATAACATTTTTTCTGTAAAAATGGGGCCTCACTGTTAACTCAAGCTAGCTTCAAAATCATAGTCCTTCTGTATCTGTGTCATCAATATTGAGATTACAGATGGCTAGACTTCTTGCCTGGCTAGACTTCTCTAACCAAATAAAAATTTTTATTCAAATGATCCTTATTAATTTTGCATAAGGTTATTCTGTGATGTGTATATAAACTTATGAGTATTATATATTTAATACAATTGTTTTATCTTCACCTTTCATCAATAATGTTATTTTATGTATTATATAAGTCTGTATGTCAATGTTAATTTTAACACATCAAAATGAGCTATTCACTATCTTACAGTTAATCTTTATATTCACCACATTTTTGATGGTTCTTTGTCTTTCCTTCAATTTATTTCCATCACCTTAAAGAAAGACCCTTAGCAGTCCTTCAAAATAGTGAAATGTCAAAATGCTTTCAAAATGATATGCTAGACAAGTACTTTTATCATGGCACTGCAGAAGCAAATTCTTGTGCTGACAGGTGCATGCCCAACACTCAGGCTATATGGCCCTATGCGATTCTTTACCCAGTTCTATTTAAGTAGACAGTTTTACATACTAGTTGCATCTAATTCTAAGTTATTCTTTTTACTTATTTCCCTTCATTGATCTTTTAAATGGAGTCTTCCTTTGTCTCTCATGCTAACCTCAAACTCACAAGAAGACTTAGCCTCCAAAAGCTGGGATTACAGACAAGTGACAGCATGCCTTGTCAATTCATAAAACTTTCAAATAGGGATAAGTGAGTCTGGTTCTCTACCATGTCTGATGCTTTTGGTAGTTAGACCAATGCCAGATATCTGCCTCAGCATCTCTGGGTTCTTATGTGAGACTAGTACAGAGTAACCCAAGTTCTTAAAGCTGAATGCTTCTATACTATTTCTGGCTCCAAGTCACATTCCTATGCCTTTTAACTTCTGCTTTGTATTAAATAAATATTGTGTCTGTCACAAGCAATTCATGTTGATACCATATCTATGTTCTACACAATATCAATAATCATCTAATATACCTATGGAAACATAGACTTCTTTTAAGTAGTTAATATTCAACCCAATTAAAATTTATAAATTTAAAACATAAGTACTCTTAAAGAGTGTGTCTATCTTCAACTTGTAAAAATACAGTTAGAACAAAAGCAAATATTTTTAATCATGCAATTCCGGCCAGCTGTAATGTCATTGGACCTCAAGTCATACTACCTTACTTTATATTTTAAATTTGAATTCTAACCTACCACTTTACAACAAACTGAATATTATACTGGAACTCAGGTAGACTTATCCATCCCTAGAGCTTTGCCATTAATTGTCATTTAGCCATTGGGCATTTTTCACAGATTTCCAAAGGATTTAGGTGAAGAATGTTACACATGTAGTGGTATCTGTCATAACATCAGTCCATTCTAGTGATCATTACATTAAAAGGAACAAATGCAAGTGAATTCCTAACAGACAGTACTGTATTTAGAGTCCAGAAAGCTCAATTTCACTAGATGTGAATTTATTGATTGCATTACTGCACACTATTTCCATCTCTATCTTATTTTTCCTAGAAATAATTCACCTTGTGTGTGTATGTTATTAGAAGAGTTTACAATTATTGATCACACTATTTAAAATAGGTATAGTATAGAGGAATTTGAATAAAATAATGGAAGTTTGGGATAACAAGACAAGTGAGTGATCATATTAATCTAACAAGTATCCTTTATCCCAAAGCCTATTTGTAAATTATCTGACCAAAGTATTGGTCATTAGCATTGGCTATTATCTCTGATCATAATAATGTATCTTAGTTTTAAATTAGATCCATGAACTAGTATATTTTATTCCTTAGTTTCAGAAACTATATCATCAGTGTGCTAAATGTGCTCATGAATTTACTCTGCTATCACAAAATCAGTCTTCAGGCTTTTAAATTAAAAGAAAACGATAGGAAAACCAGAGGTTTGGCACCCCTCATTACATAAGACCCATCCCAAGTTTATGCATTGTAATTTTATAAAAAATGTGTAAATTTTAAAATAAGACACCCAATTTCTATTTTGTGTTTTCCCAAGCTCTACAAAGCTTAGATTCTCCCTGGATGAGAAATGATAGTTACATGGTCAATAGGAAAGCTTTTTAATAACATACAAAAAAATATGCCTTAGAAAGGAAAATGACTTGAATGTGTGTATTGGTCTTATTGGAACAATTTTAATTTTAATGTGATCACTACTTATCTAGCAGAAGATGAAGGAGTTGTGAATGGTGAATGGGACAGATGAGGCTTCTATCCTGAGTCACGGGCTCTGTAGGTGGTGATTGACTCCGGATCCAGAAAACCTGGATTAATGTAAAGCCTGTCATCAGCTAGAAATGTTTCCTAGAGTAGATGAGAGATTGCAACATACTGGAAAGAATACAAAGCTCTAGCTTTCCTAGACAGGTTTACAGTTGTGGAAGTTAGTTATGTCTATGGAGTCTTTTGTTAGCTATGTATAGAAGGAAAATAGCATGAACTTTGAGGTGATTTCAGGGCTTATTCACTAATATCTAACACTGCATCAGTGAATTTATTTAATATTAAATATTATTTCAATCACTTTGGCCCTTTGTTGCTTCATGTCCAAGATGCCAAAACAACTAAATGTCATGGCTTGTTAGTTACCCAAATTTTGAAGCCTAATATCACAAAATAAATGTACCGCCATAGAAGCACTGTGTCTGGAGTTTCCCCATCTATTCTTTCCACTAACATGGTCTAATTACCTACCATGCAAGTAACACAAAGCCTTGAAAGTTAAATTATTAGCCTCAGAATTCTAGTAGAATGTATAGCTCCCCATCACTTCACCCCAAAATAGCAATTATTTGCAGTCATTTATTCCTGTAACACTACCATGTTTCTATGGACCTAGAGTTTGTATAGTTTGTGGTTGCTGTTGTGGAATAAACACAGAATATATTTGGTTTATAATTAAATTTGTTTACACACAGAAATTTATAAATTGCCCTCAACTTGATTACACCCACACCAAAGAAATACTGCCAAAAGATTTTATAGAGCCTATATTGTTAAAGAATTCTAGTATGATTATGAGGCCCTCTGCCTCCTTCAGAGTAAGAACTCCTTCTGCAGTTTTCTCATCACACAGATGCACAAAGGTATCTGGAGTAGGTCAAGTCATCATACTGCAGATGCAAAAACAGAAAAGAGTTGAAGAGAAATTGAAACAAAGGACCACACATCAGAAGCTGGCTTCCTGCTCCTCATGCAGGCTTAGGTAGGTGTGAATTATTCCCTTTCCAAATTACACACCTGTGTGTGAACGAAGAGGCAGAGCATACAGATTCTGTCAATAACAGAAGACTAGAGAGTTGATATTTTTAAAAATCATCTCTAAGTTACAGGAAAAACAATTCTAAAAATGTTCTTTTTCTGTTCAGTTTGCTTTCCTAACCTTTGCTTAATTTGGTAGAGAAATATTGATTTGTATTTCTTTAAAGGTCAAAAATCAATCATTGTTTATCAATCAAAATGCAAAATCATTTGCATCATGTTCCATTTGAGCTAAATCTCATGTCAATAGTTTAGTCATGGGAAAAAAAAGAATATTTTGCCCTTTACATACTTTTTTACAATTATTCACAGAGCTGATGTTTTCTTCTGCAACTTTGTAACAACTCAAAAGGTGGCTACATTTACACATAAAAAGTCTTTCTCTGTTCTGCCAGCCAGCTCCCAATAATGATATGAAGACTTCTTAATAATTATGAAAGCTATGTCTATAGCTTAGACTTGTTCCTAACTTGCTCTTATTACTTAAATTAACCCATTTATCTTAATCTAAATTCTATCATGTAGTATTACCTCTCTTCCATCTTGTACCTCCTATATGCTCTCAGTTTCTCCTGATAACTCCTGTCCCTGTATTCCTCCTCCTCTTCCTTTCTCTCTCCAGAAATGGCACCTATCCCTCCTGAGTAGTAGTTGTCTATTCAGCCCTTTATTAAACCATTCACAGCAATATATCTTCACACAGTATACAAATATCCCACAATATTTAAGTAAACCCCATTTGACATAATAAATACAGGACTTAATAAAACTGTTCATTGTAAAAAAGATGAACGAAGAGCCCTTATATGTAGTACTCATCATAGTATTTGTATCTACTATTTGATTATGAAATACAGTTTTTATGAAATTAAATAGAATGACACATCCTTTTTAAGTTTTCTTCATTCACTTCCAATGAATTTATAGGCACTCCTTGTTTGTAATCAATTCTTTATTAGGTTGGACTTACAAGGAGCCCACATGTGTGTACACTTGATTTTTATTGAATTTCTGATGACTTCTGTATAGCAAGGAGGACAATATAATTCTTACAAATAAATACTCTATGAATATAATTCTTACAAATAAATACTCTATGAATATAATTCTTACAAATAAATACTCTATGAAGTATAAGCTTGTCAAAGCCAAGTAAGAGTAGAAATTCATTCACATATTCATTCATATTCTCTCTTCTCCCTCCCTCCATCCGTCTCTAGCTACCTGTCTATCTTTCTTTCTTTCTTTCTTTCTTTCTTTCTTTCTTTCTTTCTTTCTTTCTTTCTTTCTTTCTTTCTATCTATCTATCTTTCTATCTATCTATATCTGTGTCTGTCTCCCCCCACTCTCTCTCTTTCTCTCTGTCTGCTTCTCTCTCCCTCTCCACCATTTGCCCCCTCCCTCTTCTTTCCTCCTTCCATTCCTCTTTCTCTCTAACTCTTCGTTCTCCTCTCACTTTTCTTTACATCTCTCTGCCTCTATATCCTTGTCACATTTATGTCCAGATCCATGACAAACTACTGCTAACAAATCATTTTGTTTAGGAATGTCCATTCAGCTCATGTACATACTGTATGGGTCTTCATTTGCTGTGATGCATTTTGAGCAAGCTTATCCTGGCTTAATGACAAAGCAATGTGCTCCCCAAAGAAATATGGAGAGGAATCCAAGTGAATCTCCTCCATCAACTAAGGATTTTCCCAGGTTGTAGAGATTATTCCTTGCAGTGGTCAGGTAAGCCTAATGCAGTTTTTAATTTGGTAAGAAAAGAAATTAAATCCAAGAATTTATTGCATCAACTCACAACCTCAAATTGTTTCCATTTTCTTATTCCCAGGGGTCTTTCCTCAGAATTAACCTGTCAGAAAGCAGGAAGGGAATAACACTGATTTATTACTAAAGGCAAAGAGTGACTTAAGCGTGAGGGATATTATGGGAAAGGCTCTAAAGGGAAAGAGCACATTGTGTTTAAGTTGACACAACCAGAGAGGTAAGTCATTAACTAAAAGTCCGACATAGACAGACATTTAATTTAGTCTTCTAGCCAACTAGTCCCTCAAGATTATAAAATCTTACTGTAACCTCCCAATAAGCTGATCATTTAAATGATACATGAGAATTGACTTGCTAGTTCACTTCAAACAGAAGACCCCAGAGAGCATAAAGATGTCCCAGAGAATCAGTCATTTACAAAGGATTTATAAAAGAGAATGCCAGGACCAAAGTTTATGTGACAAATGACAAAAGGCCACCTTTCATTGCATTAAACATATTCTGTGCAAATAACAAAGTAGCTTTCAATCTATAAGCTCACATAATCTAATTATATTCTTAATGTTGTTAAAGAATATTATTCCATTTCAGGGTTTTTTGAAAATTCCCTAACCTCTATCACTCAAAGAATAGTATGAAGTACTGCTGAAATATATTTCTAGGCATAAAGATCAAAGTGAGTTCCAAGGGAAATTATCAGTTAAGGAATATAGCCTTTTTTTCCTAATAGGGTCTCCACGCTACACTTCAATGTAAAGTTAATGAACAAATTCTATTTCTAGATCATCCAATTTAGATATTTTTGGTCTAAGTTATTTTAATAACCTGCTGGGATTACAACTAATTTGACATATGGTTTTATAAACTTTCATTTTTATAGCCAAGTTTTGTATAAAGATACTGATTTCAAACAACACATTTGTAACACACACACACACACACACACACACACACACACACACACACGTTGAGTATCAACACAAACCAAGGATTTCAATTATTTTACGAGCTTCTGGCTTTGTAGTAGGAGAGAAAAAAAATAATGCAAGTGTATCTGTTACATACCTCAGTAGCAAACTGCTGCAGCCCACCAATATTAATTGGTCCCTCTTCTGCAGCATGCAAGTTGCATCCTCCCACACAGAGGTCAGAGGTTGGACAAACCATTCCACAAGTAAGACCGAGAGGATTGTCAGAAAAAATCAGCTTGGCTGCACCATAGTAGTTCTACAGAGATAAAATAAAAAACAAAATTTGTATTGTGGCATCATGTACCTGAAATACCCAATCGTGGTGTTTTAATTCTTCTGGTAAGGAACTGCATTAAAGCTCAAGATATTGAGATGTAATGAGATGTATATGCTGCAACACTGTTCATCACCAGAAATACCAGTCACACAGGGAATTTTATACATGTGTATTCATAAAAGAGTAGTTGTTCAGCCTCAGAAATTTATCATTTAAAAAACATTGTTTACAATACTTGATAGTGATATCTTTCTTTATGTTTTTAACCAAGGTAATTTAGGAACACTGTTAAACACGCTTCATATATATATATATATCACTCTTAAGACAATAGCAAAAACAAAAGTTATATTCGAAAAGCTTCCATATGGCTAAATATAAAACAATTAGAATTGTTCCACTCAGTACTGTTTCAAAACACTCTGGTGATTAATTTTCTTCAGTTGTATCCTCTAAGCAAAGACTCAGATAGGCACTTAATACAGGGACTCCTGAACTAGACCTCAACCACTTCATCACCTCACTCATTCCCCCACATTTAAAGTTGGTTTGTAAAATAGCTTATAATATTTCTTATTGTCAATCATTTTGTAACATAATTTGTTCAAGAATTAAATAATCTGAATTATGAACTAAAATTTAAAAAGAAATAATTTTTAAAAAATTCTGTAAACTAGGACAGTCAAGAAGAGCCAAAGGAGACATAACACATAAACAAAATATAGTGTCTTGAAGGGAGTCCTGCAAAAGACAAAGGACATCAGGACAAGGAAATTCAAATAACGTGGAGATTTTCATTAGGATGAAATTAATATTGGGTTTTATGCTCATAATAAATGTGATATTCTTGCGTGCATGTGCACACACACACACACACACACACACACACACACACACACACTGGATAGGGGAGCTATGTGCAGATCCAGGTCATTCCTCTTGTGGTAGTGTCAGTTTTGCTGTTTAGTATCTTTAGTATTTCCCCAGCATTTTGGCAATCCTTGATTCCTTCTGATCTTCACTAATACCTCACAATGGAACATGTCCAGAACTCACTCAAAAATATTCTAGACACATTAACAGACAAAAAAAAAATACATAGCAATTAAGTAAAAATGGTAAAATAAAGAAACAGGTCATCAGTAAGTTGAAGAGAAAAGAACAACTAAACTAATGTTGATAGCAATTTAAGGAAAGAGAAGGAAAAATAGTCAAAATGATTAAAATTATCACCACAATGCATAGATCACTCTATTATAAAGGAAAATTTATCATTTAGAACCAAATGAAACAAAATAAGTTAATTTATGGTTTTAACAGCATTCATGATGGCTTAAAAATATTTGCCTAATTTCATGTCTCCTCAGAAAAGCTGTGTCTAATACATAAAAAGGGTTAATCAATATATATTTTCTAGACATATAGTATTAATATTTTATGAAATTCAGATCATAACTAAGGAACACAGGAATAAAAATCAAGTAACTGGCTGACCAATATCAACTAGGAGATGAGTAGTTAAGACAGGATTCATTCTAAAGTGACAAAATGTCATCTCAGTGCAACAATTTCGGTAGAACACAGTTCTTAATTTATACATGCAACACACACACACACACACACACACACACACACACACACACACGCACGCACGCGCGCGCGCGCACACACACACACCTTATTGGACATTGTATAAAACACCATCCCCTATGTTCACCATGTTTGAGTTCCACTGGGTGATTTTGGCGCGTAGCTTCTTTGGTAATGGTCTTTTTTTTTTTTTTTTTTTTTCCCGGTTTTTCGAGACAGGGTTTCTCTGTGTAGCTTTGTGCCTTTCCTGGAGCTCACTTGGTAGCCCAGGCTGGCCTCGAACTCACAGAGATCCGCCTGGCTCTGCCTCCCGAGTGCTGGGATTAAAGGCGTGCGCCACCAACGCCCGGCCGGTAATGGTCTTTTTATCAGGAAATTTCATTAAAATAGAATAGGCAATTGTTTCTCAGCCATGACAGTTGAACCGCGGCATAAAGAGGAAATGGAAAATAGATAGAATTTTATGAAAATAAAAACCTCAGGGCTTAAAAGGACATACAAGTAAGATAAAAGACACAAAATATTGAAGACCATTGTAAGACATCTATATCTAGAGTATATTAAAATGATAGCTCATGGTGGGAGAGAATTACAACCAAAGCATTCAAAATTGCTGTGGGTAAATATTTGAATTAGCTAACAGTAGGCACTGGAGTTATGACTTGACAATTTGGCTAGTTCTTGATGTAGGAAAAGATATTCAGAAGACACATTTGAAAGTTGTGCTTGCGCTAGATTGTGGAGAACCCTGGCTGCCAATCTACAGGTGTAGATTTTTAATTTAAGTTTTTAAATTAAGGAGATTTGTTTTGTTTTTGTTTTTTGAGACAGGGTCTCTCTAATAGTACTGGCTGTCCTGGAACTCCATATGTAGACCATTCTGGTTTTGAACTCACAGAGATCTACCTGCATCTGCCTCTTGAGTGCTGGGATTAAAGGTGTGCAACACCATGTTCAGCTTAATTGAAACATTTTAATGGAAGGATTCAAGTGCTAAAAGACTGAGAAAGAAGATTACTATACAGATGTCATGAAAATTCTCAGAGAGATGATGTGTCAGGGAGATCACAGAACCAGCCTAGGAAAAGGAAAGTATGTATTAGAGAATCAGGAAGAGGTTTCTTAAATGGATGGTGCATTAGCAGGGTGGTGGTGATGCATTTAGCCCCAGCACTCTGAAGGAAGAGGCAAGTGGATCTCTGAGTTCAGGGTTAGCCTGATCTACAGAAGGAGAATTTCAGGACAACCAGAGCTACGCAGAAAAATCCTGTCTTGAAAAACAAAACAAACAAAGATAAAAGGGGTGGTACACAAGCTGAAACATGAAGTCACCTTGCAAGTTACCTTCTTGGGAAACTCTCAAGATGCCCAGGTCCCTCCAGTGTTTGTGGATCTGAGTATTCATAGCAGAGCCACTCAGAATCCTTTCAAGAATGGGATACTTTTTCTTAGTCCATTCTTGAATTTCAAATGGCCAAAAGACAATTAGTCATCAGGGAGATGTAAATCAAAATGACTCTGAAATACCATCTTACACCGGTCAGAATGGCTAAGATCAAAAACACTGATGACAGCTTATTTTGGAAAGGATGTGAGCAAGGGGGACACTCCACTGTTGGTGGGAGTGCAAACTGGTACACCCGCTTTGGAAATCAGTATGGTAGTTTCTCAGAAAATTGGCAATTAATCTACCTTGAGACCCAGCTCTACCACTCTTAGGCATATACCCAAGGATTGTTCATTCATATCACAAGGACACATGCTCAATTATGTTCATAGCAGCATTATCCATAATAGCCAGTACCTGGAAACAACCAAGATGCAGCCAAACACCAGGCAGAGCTCCAGGAGTCCAGTCAAAGAGAGAGAAGAGGGATTCTATGAGAAGTGCATCAGGATCATGATGGGGAAACCTGCAGAGATGACCAAACCAAACTAATAGAAACTCACAAAAGTTGGATCAATGGCTATGGAGCCTGCATGGGTCTGGACTAGGCCCTCTGCATGGCAGGACAGTTATGTAAATTGATCCACCTGGGGAGCCCCGGTCAGTAGGATCAGAATCCATCCTTGCCTAGGGCATGAGCAGGCTTTTTGGAACCCACTACCTGTGATGGGAGACCTCATGCAGCCTAGAGGCAGGGGGAAATGCTTGGACTTGCCTCTACTGGATGTGCCTCCACCTGGGAGGCCTTGCCTTCTTGTGGGGGGGGGGAGTAGGGAGTGGGTTGGGAGGGGGAGGCTAGAGGGCAGGAAGAGGGAAAAGGGGCATCTTTGATTGGTCTGCAAAATGAATGAATTTTTTTCTTAATTAAAAAAAAAGAAAAGAACAAAACACCTTCTAAACTCTTTCCAGAAAGCCACAGGATCAATATCAATTCTGTCACTTCAGCAAGGGAGATAATTCTAAAGTCCTCTTTCTACACAAGAGATTTGCCTCTTGAACCTTTCAAAGGTAAAAACTAGAAATTTTAAATGGAAAAGGTACTTCATAGACACCCAGGTAGGCTTCTACTTGAAGGTAAACTTATACCATCAGTTATAACATTTCAGTGTTGGTATCCCCATGTAGAGAAAAACGAAAAGGGCTGTGTTAGGAGGGATGCATGAAAACGTATTCTCTTTAGGTCCAGTAATTATACATATATATATATATATATATATATATATATATATATATATACACACACACACACACACACACACACACACACACACACACACACACACACTGAGAACTTGATTATTTTGATGCTTTTTGTTGCTGTTACTAGTTTTTTGTTTGGTTTGGTTTGGTTGTTGTTTTTTGATTTCTGTGTTTTGCTTTTATTTTGTTTTTTTTTTTTTTTATAATGTGTATTCTGTAGAGCCCAAGAAGGCTGGCTCCTTCTATGATAAAAACTCTGAGTGAAACATAATAGCTGTTTTCAAATCAACCCCAAAGTTTACCACTGTGTCTCTCTCTGTTTTTTTTTTTTTTTCAGGTATAAAGTATCAATTTGTACCCAAGCATTTTAATGGCACATTCTTCAGCATAACATGTGCCATTTAGTTAATTTTAAGACAATTGTAACTTGAATATCTGAGTTTTCACTTTAAAATTATAGTTTGAAATTACATTGGTGCCATTCCTCTACAATTTAATGATTTTAAAATTCATTATCACAAACTGCAAAGCTTGTCAAACCTGCTCTCCTGTCATATGGTATAACTAATTTAACAAATAGTCCTACCATATTCAGGCCTTCCTATCACTACAAGATTATCAATACAGCTGGTGGATTTATTTTAAAGTGTTCTTCCATTTTCCAATGACAGTTTTCACAGATGGAAGCATCATTCCAAGATAAACTCCAATCTGTTGCATTTAAAAAAATACTTGTTCTAAACCTTAGTAAGTTTGCATGTGTGAGAAGGGAGGCTTTAGCTATCTAAGAATGAATGCATGGATGCACATTAACTGAATAAGAAATGGCTTTAGTAGTGCGTGCTGGAGACGGGGGTACCAGGGTAACTTTGTATGAAGCTGTCCTTATCCCTCAAGGTTTAGCCTGTGGGGCTCAGACATTTGGCAAAGCAGTTGAGGCATATATTATGCACAGAACATACAAAAAGCCCTGGCTCCGGAACCAATATGGTAAGAGCACATAGAGATCCTACATTCAGAGCCAGGTGTGGCGGTACATGACTGCAATTCCAGCTGCTGGGAGGCTGAGGCAGGATTGTGAGTGGAAAGCCAGAATGGGGTATCTACTGAAATCTTGTTAAACATAAAGAAGGAAAACCTTGCTCTCATGCTATGCTCTTGTAGGGTCAAAGGGTTGAATCGGATACGACAGTCCTATCTTCATAGATATGCTAAATTTTGGTAAATTTTATACAATATAACTAGATATTTGAGGAACACACATTTAGTAAAGTGTTCTGAGTTAAATCTAAAGTGTAAAGAACTTAACATGCTATTCTTGTGGAATTTTGTTTTCCATCCATGAGTTGTTAACAAACACAAACACACACACACACACACACACACACACACACACACACACACACACACACAATTATTCATACACAAAAACAAACGCTGTCTCTGTCTACTCTGCAAGACTCCCGAAAGTTGTTTGCATCCTTCTCCCGATTCTCAGGTAATAGTATATACTTCTGGTGTCTTTGATGTAGTTGAAGACTAGATAGTTATAATTTTCCTTAGTTATGATAAAAGATAAGTTAGATATAAAACCTTAGACTCACAAATATAGGAGAGATAGGATATCTTCTTTGATTTTGCCAAATACAAATAGACTAGATATTATAAATAATCTAGATATTGTAACTGTAATTTCTTGCTAGATAACTGTTTTGTCATATGTAATTTTACTATATGAAAGTTAATATCTTCCTTTTAAAAGAAAAAGAAAAGGGGACGTGCTGTGAATATCACTCTGTATAAATAAAATGCTGATTGGCCAGTAGCCAGGCAGGATGTATAGGCAGGACAAGCAGAGAAGAGAATTCTGGGAAGTGGAAGGCTGAGGCAGAGAAACACTGCCAGCCGCCGCCATGACAAGCAGCATGTGAAGATACCGGTAAGCCACGAGCCATGTGACAAGGTATAGATTTATATAAATGGACTAAATATAAGAGTAAGAGCTAGACAATGATAGGCCTGAGCTAATGGCCAAGCAGTGTAAATAATATAAGCATCTGTATGTTTATTTTATAAGTGGGTTAAGGGACTGCCGGGGCTTGGCAGGACCTGGAGAGAAGACTTCAGCTACACATATACATATTTACACATGGGCACATATACACACAGTTATGCAAACACAGTTATACATAATTACACACAAACACAGTTACAAATACACATATACATACACATAGTTACACACACGGGGATAGATATTTAGATACTCCTGGATTTGAGTGCTACCACACTAGGGCCTTTTCATTGGGAAATGTGTAATAATGTATATAATCATCTGTAGTAGAATATTATTTTAACTATATAAAAACATGTGTTACATTCATTTACGCTGTGGAATATTACTTTAACTGTACAGCTGTGTAACTTTTGTTTACGCTGCATTTGTTTCGTTATGTAAAGATGTATTGCATTGGTTTCATCTTGCCTGCCTAAGGCAACCTGATTGTTGTAATAAAAAGGAAAACAGCCAGTAGCTAGTCGGGAAAAGGATATGCAGGACTGACAGGACAGAAAGAATAAATATAAAGAGAAATCTAGGCTTGAGAAGAGAAGAAAGATGAGAGAAGAAAGAAGAGAGAACAAGGGAGATGTCCCTGGCAAGAAGCCAGACAGCCACCAGCCAGTAGACAGGAGAAGCACAGAAAGTAATATATACAGAAGGAAAGAAAAGCAAAAATCCCCAGGGCAGAAGGTAAATAAAGAGAAGCAGGTTAATTTAAGTTAACAGAGGTAGCCAGAAAGAGCACAGTGTCATGATTTGGGAGCTGGTTGGTGGCCCAAAAGAAAAAAGTCTGGCACAATCATCAGGGTTAGGACTTGATAAATAAAGAAGAAAATATGATTATTAGGATTATAGTGTATCTTTTTAAAACTTGGCATATATACAGTGCTGTTATTAAGTGAATTTAATAGACTTGAGCCATCTTCCCCTTCTCCTTAAGGAGTTTTTCTCCTCCAAACCTTCTGTAAATGTTAATTCTATAAATTAAATATTTTATTACCTATAAAAGGAAACACATGTGAGGAAAAGAACAAGAAAGTAAAAAGAAAAGTTGTCAAGAGTAGGAATAAAAAACATTCCTTTAAAAGTCATATGAAGTGGCATGAACATATGTAAATTGGTACAAAATATTTTATATAGAGTATCTAATGAAGTCACTTCTGTTCCTCACATTTCTTGCCTCTTGACTCCTTTTCTGAACTTAATGGGCTTTATAACTTATAATTCCCCCATGAAGTAGTGGAGCCAACTCAATAGACTTGTAGAAGCAACCAATTCAACCATTATTTGATGTGTGAGCAATTTCCTCTAACGCAGGTGAGATGATGAAGAACCAGCATGGATGCTATGCCTTCCCTTTACTTGAACAGAACAATACTTTCATTCATACCCAAATCCATCTTTGTGCATGTGCATGTGTGTGAGTAAGTGTGAGTTCATGTGTTCTGGAACACACTTGTATGCATGTGTGTAAAGGAGAGGTCAGTCATGACTGTTCATGCTCAGGTGTTAGCTACTGTGATTTTTAAGCCAAAGTCTCACAAAGACCAGGAGCTTGGGAATATGACTGTCTCCAACTCCCCAGAACAGGACTGCAAGCCTGTGTGCTACCTGTGATACATAATTTGAGGATCAAATCCAGGACCTCATGCTTCTTATTCAGTAAGAATCTTATGAGCTCAGCTACATTGCCAGCCCAGACTGACCTTTTCCCACTTTAAAATCAATGTATAGAGAATGTTTCTTTGCAAAATATCTATATTATTTTCTAATCACAGCGTGATATTCTATGACAGCCTTTAGATAATTACATTTGTAAATATTTATTTATGACGCTCCTTTATTTTTCTGATATGGGTCCTCTTTTGTATTATTTTGTCAATGTTCTGAATGATATATTTTCCACTTAAATATAAGTTAATAAATATAACACTAAGAACAAGTATGGACTGCTATTTATTTTTAATGTAGATTATATCCTTTACTATAAAAATAAAAAATAATCAAGTACTTCAGAATTTTTAATTGCCAACTAACATAAATAATGACAGTATATACGATAAAAAGTGAAATCTACTTTATACAGAACATTAATTAAAAAAAATACACTCTATAAGACATTTAGAAAAATACATATATGTATGTATCTCCATGGGTGAAAAACATGAAAAGGCAAACAGCATGACTGGTTTATTTTATATATACATTGATTTGTAAACCATTTGATCATAATTCATTATATAAATTACCTCAAAGAGATAGAGTGACTTTCTACATCAAAATACCAGCACCAATATAAATATAAAATGAAAATATAAGAGT
The DNA here is from genome assembly GCF_049852395.1 of Peromyscus maniculatus bairdii. Lineage (NCBI taxonomy): Eukaryota > Metazoa > Chordata > Mammalia > Rodentia > Cricetidae > Peromyscus > Peromyscus maniculatus. Next base: position 98,434,842 of record NC_134857.1, on the reverse strand, counting down.
TTATAATGATTATGGTTAAGAAACAAAAATGGTACAATTCACCAAGTGTAATTTACAGATATTTTACAACTAGCAAGCATTAAAAAATATCAATGATCAATATTGTACACCCTACTAGTGAGTTACAATGCTCTCACATGAGAAATTAATGAAAGGAGAAAATTGATATTAATGAATCTTCCTTTCATAATTTACATTTAAAAGTGAATTTTCCACTAATTATTACCTGACAATTTTAATTATCTCTCTTGGTTCTTCTTTAAGATTAGTTTTATTTTACATGTGTGTATGTGTTCATGTATGTGTGCAAGCGTGAGGGCATGCGTGTGTGTGTGTGTGTGTGTGTGTGTGTGTGAATGTTTGCATGCTAGCTACTTTTCTGTCAACTTGATACTAGCTAAAGTCATATGAGAGAAGGGAGCCTCAATTAAGAAAATGCCTCCATAATATTGGGCTGTAGGCCAGTCTGTAGGGCATTTTCATAATTAGTGATTGATAGGAGAAGGTGCAGCTCATTGTGGGTGGGGTCACTCCTGGGCTAGAGGTCCTAGGTTCTATAAGAAAGCACACTGTACAAACCATGAGGAGCAAGCCGGTAAGAAGCACTCATCCATGGCCTCTATATCAACTCCTGCCTCTAGACTCCTGCCTTGCTTGAATTCCTGTCCTGACTTCCTTCAATGATGAACAGTGACATAGAAATATAAGCCACATTAATGCTTTCTGCCCTAAGTTGCTTTTGGTCATGGTAATTCATAACACCAATAGTAACCCTAACTAAGACAACCTGCAAGAATATATGGTGCATTGTGATGGCCAGTGCCTGAAGGCATTGGATCTTCAGACTTATAGGCTATCTAACTAAGTTCAATACAGTAGCAACAGGTGTTCTTAACCACTGAGGTCTATCTGGTCCATTCTCTGTTTCTTAAGACTGGGTCTATAGTTTATACTGGCTTTTAATTCATTAAAATCATCTTGTCTCAGACTCTCTAGTGCTAGAATTAAGCCATGTGTTACAATGTTGGCTATACAAATTTGTTTTCACAAAACTATTTTTCATTTTAATGAATTAAATCATACGTCATGTTAAAGGTAACCTGAATTATACCTCAAATATAATTATTTTCCTGTAAAAACATGCAAACACACATATTAAAATTGTAATTGTCATCTACCATGTTGAAGTAGAAGCTCTGGATATGTTACTGTACATCAAATAATGGAGGATATCACCGAAAACAGAAAACTTACCATGTTACTGATTATTCCATTTTACAATTAATTCAAAATACACCTGATACCAAAACTGGGCAGATAAAAGAAAAATAAATTTGAACTTTTATTGTCACTGTTGCTTTTTGTTTGTTTAAATTTTTTAATAAAATTCATATAAATTATTTTGTTATTCTTCAATAAAAAATGTTAATGGCAAAATTATCTGCTAAATATAAGAAAATGCTCAACTAATCTCACCCCAAGTAATCTAATCTGAGCCAATATTTAGAACAAGAATGGCAGTGCCTGCTCATGTACATCATGTGAAGTGCATACACACATATGTAGCATGTATGTAGATGTGTTCATGTATTCAGTGGGTATCATGAGATATCAGTGTTCTAAATACTATGTCTGATACTTTAATCATCAAGTATAACACATACCTGGTTATTTAAGGAATTATAACTAGACTGTAATTTCACACCACTATTTTCTTCTATGTTTAAAAAATGTCAGACTATTTTTGAGGGCTGGCTCTTTATTGCCAAGAATATGAGATATTTCTTAAGTGACAGTATGCTGTGATATGTACGACAGTGTGTTATTATACAGTGGGTACAAATAGATTTCTCAAAAATGTTCTCCTTCCCAAGCACATTAATTTAAACCTACCACTGCTTTCAAAAATATAATTAGTATTGATTGTAATAATTTACTTAAAATTTTTCAATTTATCAAAGTAGTTTTTTTAAAAAACTAAACCCAAATATATTTAACATGAAGTTCATTGTATAATATATTTTATCCAACAGTTCAGATGCAAACAGTACTTACACAATCTTGTTGTGAAAGCAATATGTTGTTTAGTCGCCCTTTATATTTTAATATTAAATTACAACAAATACTTTATCCCTGCAGATTGTGTAGTATGAATCAATTAGAAGCATGCTGCACTTGGATTTTACAAAGTTCTTTTACACTATCAAACAGCTAAGCAATTAGGAATGAATCTCTGGCAAGTTTGCAAACAATTTTTTTTTTTTAAAAAAAAGGGTAATTAGTTTGGTTAGTTAAATTCAAATTCCTTTTAGCCTACCTTGTAGTTCATTATGTTTAACTTTTTAATATTAAAAACCCTAAGTCATATGCTATGTGTTTCTTTATGTAGGATTCCTTTGGTCTTGGGACTACTAAAAGCAAAAAATTGGATATGAACTTATTTTATATTGGCATAATTATTATTACTCGGTTTTGAAAATAATTCAAAATTAAAGAACTTTTTAAGAGACTTTCTACTTTTGTCTGTTGACACACAGGTAACATCATCATGCTGCTGTTTTCATGCAGATCTGGCTCAAGGGGCTGGAAGAAGGGCTCAGTGGCTATGAGCACACACTGCTCTTGTAGAGGACCCGAGTTTAGTTTCCAGCAGCCACACTGGTCAGCTCACAGTTGCCTATAACTTCAGCCTCAGGAGAATCCAATGCCCTCTCCTGACTTCTATGGCTACTGCTTTCATGTTCACACATCCACACACTGATATGCACATATCCACATAATTTAAAAAAAAATCTTGTTAAAAAAACTGGCTTAAGCTGTACAATAAAAATCACTATCCTATTTAAACTGAAGTATTTGTGGATCATATGTGGCTTATATCTTGCTATTTATAGTTGATCCACACTTGTTTTAAGTAACAGAGTATCTGAAGGTTTAAGCACTCAGCTAATGAAGAAATTCTGAAAAAAAAAGAAAGCACAAATTATACCAACCCCCAGCCAGAAGTAAAATTTTATCTTTTACAATGCTAAAACAATAAATCAAAAAACAGAACAGGGTAGATTTTAGATAAGTACCAATGAATCAGTAGGCAGAACTCCTTTGACCTTTTCAACACAGCTCAATATGATAAATGATATGGAAAATTATATACTGGTCTTTTGTCTTTAAAACTAGTAAATTCATTATTCTAGGATATCAAACTCAATGTGTTGGAATTATACATTATTAATCTTGGAAAATTCAATTAATAGAATTATTAATGGATAAAACAGTAGCCAAGGTGTGTATACATTGTACTGATCATTTCAAATCAGTATTTTATTATAATGTAAACATAATTATTTTGGAGAATTCTTTCTGGGTTTATAGAGACAGTTGTCTATGTAAAGAAAACCTAGAATATTTTGAAAATGAATGCAGTATCGGGGAGTTGGTTACAATTATTCACTAAAATATATTGAAGTGGCACTGTAATTAAAATAGCTAGTTCCTCTGTGGTAGAATGACAAAGAAATGCATAGATACATAGACAAAAAGACAGGCAGACAAAAAAATTGAGAATTTAAACACATCTAAGTAAATATGGACTAAAGAATGTGCTGATAGGGACATTTAAGTACAGTGAGGCAAAGGGACATTTCAGTACAGTGAGGCAACATACAAGAAAAATACATGGAACTCTAAGACATTTGGGAAAAGGTTGGACACTGTACAATGAAATAAAAAGTAGGTTAAAGCCATCATGTGTTATTTTGAAAACTCTCTTTCTCATAATTTTCATTGTGTCTAATTTTAGTTTATAATATACTATAAAATACATATGTACATTGTGAGATGTAATTTAGATATTTTATATCAAATATTTTAAATTTAAATATACATATGGTAACTTAGATATTTACATGGAAAATCTTAAAAACTCCACTTTGCTAATGTTCCTTCTGTTTCTATTGTGTGGAACAATTTAGAGAGTATTGGTATTAACTCTTCTTTGAAGATCTGGTAGAATTCTGCACTGAAACCATCTGGTCCTGGGCTTTTTTTTTTTTTTTTTGGTTGGGAGACTTTTAATGACTGTTTCTATTTCCTTGGGGGTTATTGGACTATTTAAATAGTTTATCTGCTCTTGATTTAACTTAGGTATGTGGTACCTATCCAGAAAATTATCCATTTCTTTTAGATTTTCCAGTTTTGTGGAGTAGAGGTTTTTGAAGTATGTCCTGATGATTCTCAGGATTTCCTCAATGTCTATTGTTATGTCCCCCTTTTAATTTCTGATTTTGCTAATTTGGATGTTCTCTCTCTGTCTTTTGGTTAGTTTGGATAAGGGCTTGTCTATCTTGTTGATTTTCTCAAAGAACCAACTCTTTGTTTCATTAATTTTTTGTATTGTTCTCTTAGTTTCTATTTTATTGATTTCAGCTCTCACTTTGATAATTTCCTGGCGTCTATTCTTCTTGGGAGCCTTTGCTTCTTCTTGTTCTAGAGCTTTCAGGTGTGCTGTTAAGTCACTAGTGTGAGATTTCTCCAAACTGTAATGTGAACAGTTTATGTTAACCAGACTGTTTCTCTGCAATGTAATGTAATACTTCATATTGCTAAACAACACGCCTATTTTCATTTAATAAAAAGAATTTCCTAATTAATAGCTATAATAATTCATTGTTAGAATAGCATAATGGCATTGAATAATATAAATATTGCCTAATAGATTTACCCAACAGCAAAGATATCTCCAGTTTTTGCTGTGTCAACACTATAATCTCAAGTGACATAATCAAATGTATGCCTATTTATGTGGTAGTTTTTATCTTTAAGAAATATGTATAATAAACCACTATTGATCATTCAATGTATGTGCATATTTATAATGAATTACTTGCTAGTCGAATATAGCTTGCACTCTGTAATATGCAAACAGGAACATATTCACATAAACACAGATATGCATACACATTTATATATATATATATATATATATATATATATATATATATATATATATATATATTTGTGGTTTCACACATAGGAGAGTTGCGTGAGAGTTCTTGTTTCCTTCCTGCTGAAGAGCAAAGACTGTCATTTGACTCTGATTTTTAGCAAATAATGAGTAAACATTTTGACTTATATACTTTGAAAAATACGTAATTTCTACAATATATTAGTTATTAACTATTGGTATCAGTATTTCATACTGTTGATAACATTTGTCCATTCCAAAAACAGCTTTTCCTCTCTCACAAATTTCAGTAGCTTTTTATGACATTAATACTTGGTCTTAAATAAACAGTGAAATGATTTTTAATTAATCTACATTTTAATATGTATATTAAGATTTATTTTCAGTTAATATGGAGCTTTTAATTTTTAAATTATCCTTAAATATGCTTAATATATGTTAGGTTAGTCTGATTTTTCTAAAGATTTATCTATTCTTATTTATATGTGTAGCTAGAGTTTTCCTGCCTGGCCCACAGTTAGGACAAATCTCTGTCACCTTCCAGTCCCACAGCTGTTCAGACCCAGCCAAGTAAACACAGAGACTTATATTGCTTACAAACTGTATGGCCATGGCAGGCTTCTTGCTAACTGTTCTTATAGCTTAAATTAATCCATTTCCATAAATCTATACCTTGCCACATGGCTCATGGCTTACTGGCATCTTCACATGCTGCTTGTCATGGCTGCGGCTAGCAGTGTCTCCTTCCGCCTTCCTATTCTTTCTTTTCTCCTCTCTGTTAGTCCTGCCTATAATTCCTGCCTAGCCACTAGCCAAACAGTGTTTTATTTATTGACCAATCAGAGTAATTTGACATACAGACCATCCCACAGCATATATGTGAGAGTATTTTATCTGCACATATGTCTCTACACCTGTATACATGCCTGGTGCCCATGGAAACCAGAAAAGGGTATCAGATCCTCTAGAACTGAAATAACAGATCCTGTCAAGAGGTTCCTGGGGATCAATCCCAGGTCCTCTGCAGGAAGAGGTGGTGGGTGGTGCGGTTAAACACTTGGCCATCCCTGCAGCCCTGTGTTATGCACTTCTAAAGATGACCAGTTTCAGAAAGTTAAATTTATTAAAGAACTACTTGTGGGTGAGTAATGTTTTCTACCAAACCAAAATTTTGAATTCAGTACCTATATTTTCTATGCATTCACTTCTCACTCTATTGACTTGTGCTTTTCTATATCAACACTGTAGAGCTTTAGTTACTTTTATAGTGATATCAATATCTGGTATAACAAATCATCTTTTCAGTCAGCCTTCTGATACTTTGATACAAAGTTTTGGATTCTTCAAATTAATGTAGACTTCTCACCAATTCCTAAATATTGTTCTTGGTTTATTGATACTATTTCAACTAGTTTTCTGCCATGATCTTTCTAGTTACAAAATTTAAATTATAGAGAAGATATTTTCTATAATGCTATCTTTGATGAGTCTTTGAATAGATATGTCCCCAAACTAAAGATAACAAAGCTAACAGTGCACTGGTGTACCTGGAATTACCTTCAGTACTCCTGACAACAAGGTGAATATAGGTTTCCATGGTTAGGAATTGTGAGGACATGGCATATTTGAGGTAAATTTCAAGGTTCATCCAAAATAAAAAGTTAAAACAAAACCCTATTATAAAGCAAGGGATATGCAAGCCTATATTATTACAAAGACAGGGATAATGTTTCTTCCCCCTCTCCCATCTGAAATTATAAATTCTTTCTGCCTTTACCAAGTAACTATCCAAAGATGGAGAGAAATAGCCATTTAAAGAATTTATAATAATCCAGTGCTCAAGAATATTTTTGGCTTAATCACCAGGCCATGCTTGATTTAAAGGGGAAAGAAAAGGTGTTTTGAAGTACTTCAAGAAAAATAATGTCAAAGCTACTCCCTGACCAAAGCAAATATAACCACTTTCTATAAAAAGATGCATTTATAAGAATTCTCATAGAAGTTCCTTCATGGGTTCAAAGAAAAAGCAGAATAAAAATTATATCATTAGGCATTCAAGGAAATGAGCAGACAGAACAGATGGTAGAAACAGACTCTTAGCAACTCTGGAGAGTGGAATTATAGAATGGGAAAGTAAATATTTTACCTATAGTTGGAACAGTATAGCTTGAGAAAGTAGATAAACATTGGCAGATTATATAAAAATCTCTTAGAAACAATAGGTGCTTTTTGGTCAAGAGTCTACCCTTTAGTGGCTGAACTATCTCTTAAGATCGAGCTACCCCACTCCTGGGCATATACCCAAAGGATGCTCCATAATACCACTAGGACACTTGTTCAACTATATTTATAGCAACTTTGTTTATAACACTCCAGAAACTGGAAACAACCTAGAAGGCCTTCCACTGAAGAATGGATAAAGAAAATATGGTACATTTACACAACGGAGTATTACTCAGCTGTTAAAAAATAACAATGAAATTTGCAAGCAAATGGATGGAACTAGGAAAAATCATCCTGAGTGGGGTAATCCATGCTCAGAAAGAAAAATATGGTATGTACTCACTTATAAGCTGATATTAGCTGTAAAGTAAAGATAATAGTCCTATAATCTACAGACCCCAAGAAGCTAAGTAATAAAGGGCTCAAAGAAAGACATATGAATCTTTGCTGGGGATGTCTTTCTGTTTGCTGTGATAAATAAAATGCTGATTGGCCAGTAGCCAGGCAGGAAGTATAGTATAGGTGGGATAAGCAGAGAGGAGAATGCTGGGAAAAGGAAGGCTCAGTTAGGAGATGCTGCCAGCTTCTACCACGAGAAGCAAGATGTAAAGACACTGATAAGCCACAAGCCATGTGGCAAGGTATAGATTTATAGAAATGGGTTGATTTAAGATGTAAGATCTAGCTAGCAAGAAGCTTGAGCCATTAGGCCATACAGTTTGTAATTAATATAAAACTCTGTGTATTTATTTGGGTCTGAGCAGCTGCAGGCTTGGGCAGGACTGGAGAAAACTTTAACTACAAGTCTCCCTAGGAAAAGGAAATAGAATTGATATCGTGGATGGGGGCACTGGGAGTGGGTGGGATGGAAACTGTATGGATCAAGTTGGGGGAGGACAAATGGAGAGAGTATTTGGAGTGACATGAAGAATTGGGGGCACCTCAGGGATAAGCATAAAACCTAGTAAAATGGAAACTCCCAGGAATATACAAGGGTGATCCAGGATAAGACTCCTAGTAATGGGGATATGGAGCCTGAACCAGCCATCTCCTGTAACCAGGCAAGACTTCCAGTGTAGGGACTGGGGCACCAACCCAGCCACAAAATGTTCAACCTTTAATTTGTCCTGCCTAAAAGATGTGCAGTAAAAGTGGCACAGAAATTAAGGAAGAGGCCAAATAATGACTGGTCCAGCTTGAGACCTATGTCATGAGAGGGAACCCATTCCTTATATCACTTAGAGGGTCAAGACCCAAAGGCTAGATTGCCCAATCACCCAGATAGAACTAGACAGGACTGGTAACTGGGGTGGGGGGTGGGAGATTGATACTCTGCTATAATTGTAGGTAGGAGACTAGCATTATCATCATAAAAGAGGTTTCATCCACCGAGGATGGAAAAAGATGCAGAGACCCACAGCCAAACATTAGGCAAAGCTGGAAATACTGCAGAAGAGGGGGAGAAAGGATGGTAGGAACCATAGGAGTCACAGACATCAAAGAAAACCTACAGAATCAACTAAATTAGGTTCATGGGGGCTCACAGAGATTGAACTGACAATCAGAGAGCCTGCCTGGGTCTGCCCTAGGTCTTCTGCATATATGCTATGGTTGTGTAGTTTGGTCTTCTTGTGGGATCTCTAACAGTGGAAGCAGGAGCTCTGTCTGACTCTTTCAACTGCTCTTGCATCATTTTCCTCCTGCTGGGTTGACCCTTCCAGCTTTAATAGGAGGGGTGGACTTGAGGTCTACTGCAACAATTAAGTACATATGCCATGTTTGGTTGACATCCACTGGAGGCCTGCCCTTTTCTGAAGAAAAATGGAGGAGTAGGGTGGAGGATCTAGGGGGGAAGGAGAGAGGGGGAAACTGCTTTCAGGATGTAATATATAAGAGAAAAAGAAAAAAGTAGATATAATTGTAGCTAAAACTCAATGGACTATTATAAAAAGTTAAGTTGGTAAAGAATTTGACAGTAATACTCAAAAGAGAAATGAAGGTAATTACAATGTATTTCTCTCTCTTCCAAAAAAGTAGGAAGAGATAAATGTATGAAAGATAAATTTTCATTAAAAAGTAAGAAATTTTAATATGTAATAATATCTTATAAGGTTAACAAAGAGAGAAATGGCCTCATATTGAAAGACATTAACCTACACATTAAAGAATCCCCATAAATTGAAGAGAATTTGCTTATAGATAAATCACAATAAAGTTATTTAATATCATTGATAAAGCACTTTTAAATATGTCCTTCCCAAAACCATCTTCCAAAGAGCAATAATGTGACTTCAATTCACCTTCCAAATATAGTCACAGATCCTGGAAACACATCCTTTATGAAATAAAAGAAGAAAAATTGTAAATACCAAATGCAATGGATAAATTTTTACATTAGTGGAAAAAAAAGAGATACAGAAGCAAAAACTATAAAAACTATAAAATTTTAAAGAATGCCAAGAGACAACTTCCACATGAAGACTCCAAGATAAAAGTATAAAAATAAATGGCCAAAATGCGCACAAAGTTAATCCAATACTAACTGAAAGTAGTACTTATAATACTCACATCAACTGTTAAAAATAGAATTATCAAACAAAATGCTTTTTTTGAGAGGGGAAAAAGGTTGACCTGAATTAAAATAATTTATTGTGTGCAAAAACAGCCACTTAGGTTAATACCTTGATGACAGACATCCCACGATCTGATGCCCACTCTCTTGAAAATCACTAGTGATAGCAAGTGGCACAGGAGTTCAGAGCTACTGACATAAACCACATGGACACATTTAGAATTGTAGGCGATGGCAGTGTACTGTGAGAGCCAACAGAGATCATAGTTTTTTGTTTTTTTGTTTTGTTTTGTTTTGTTTTGTTTTTTCGAGACAGGGTTTCTCTGTGTAGCTTTGTGCCTTTCCTGGGACTCACTTGGTAGCCCAGGCTGGCCTCGAACTCACAGAGATCGGCCTGGCTCTGCCTCCCAAGTGCTGGGATTAAAGGCATGCGCCACCACTGCCCGGCCATAGTTTGTTGTTGTTGTTGTTGTTGTTATTGTAATGAAAAAAAAGCTCCCTTGAAGTGTCCTTCAATGGCAGGTTGGTTATATTGTGACAATGTCCAGGAAACAGACAGAGGTGTCCATATCAACAGTCCTGTAACGTTAGGTATCCTGGATTAAAGGGAAGCCAAAGGTCTCTTTTGTATCCCATAATCTAATCAATCTAATATTTATATGTATAATGCAGCTATCATTTGGCTTAAAGGGGCTTATTGGGAAATCATTTATACTATTTTCTATCAGAAAATATTTTACTGTTTAAAATAACCCTGACTTTTAAATTATAACCTGGTTTTATGTTCAGGCTATCTGAGTATTATTTCTCCTGCAGTTATACATAAAATGTTTTTACATTAAAAAAGGACAAATACTATAGAATTGTATTACATGAAATATATAGAACATACAAATTCATAGAGACAGAAAGTCAGACATTATCTCAAGATAGAGAAGAAATAAAGAGCAATGATTTCCTAAGTACAGAATCTTTGTTTTGTGTGAAGGAAAAATGCCACAAATGGACAGTAGTATCAGGACATAATATCATGAATATAATAAATCAATACAATTAATGTCATTAATGAATGTCATAAATATAAATATTTAATGAATACTGTGAATGTAATCAATGAATACCACAAATGTAATTAATATCATGAATTTAATTAATGAATATCATGAGTATAACTAAAAAACAAATCTAAAAAAATAAATAAAAAAATAAAGGGGAGCCAAAAATCTTGTTGCTACATTTTGTTTTACATACTTAAAATATTTATATATTTAAAAATTACTGAGGGATAAGTTATAGGGTATACATAGTAGTTTAATATAAAAAATGAGAGAAAGCCCAACCAGCTTCATCACTCACCCTGTATTCAGATATTACTTTCTAGGCACTGAGGAGCAGCTGGCAATTTTTGGTTAAAGAAGTAAGACAAGCACAGTCTTAGTTTTGGTCAATTACTCCAGAAAAGATAATCAGCATATTGTTTCTGAGAGCATGAACCAGTTTCCAGTTGAAAATGGAACTCAAACTCAGAAAACAATGCCATCTCACTACTCAACTCTGTGGCTGTACGAAATACACATGCCAAACATATGCACATACACACCAAGAGAATTCATTCAAAAAGATATTACTTTTGATAGTAATTCCAGGTTAGAATTTGTGTGCCTCTGAGTTTTATGCCAGTGTCCTTTGTAACTCTTACGTGCCAGTAGTTCTTTTTATTGGGAAAAAGAACATTTTTTTCGTTTTCGTTTTCGTGTGTGTGTGTGTGTGTGTGTGTGTGTGTGTGTCTGTGCATATGTAATATGAACAAGGACATGTGCATGATGCAGCATGCTTGTGGAGGTCAAAGGACAATCTTGGGTATTAGTCTTGACAGTTCTATCTTGTTTGCTACAGAAGGTCTTTTTATCTGCCTCAGATTATAGCAAGCTAGCCACTCATGAGCTCCTAAAGATCCTTCTCACTGTAGGAACCCTGAAGTGCAGATGGACCTTACCGTACCCAGTTGCTGTGTAATCTTGGATGTAAACTTGGGTCTTCCTGCTTGCACAAGTGCTTTACTCCATGAACCATCTCCCAGGCCCAAAAGAAGTGGATTTTACTTTGCACTGAATCATTCAAGAAAGCGTTTTATGCCATGTGCATTATTTAATTTGCATGTACATAATAGCTAGAGAAATCTACAAAATTTAGCAAAGGAAAATGGGGGGAATTGATTTTTTTATCATTTAACACAATAGTTTGAAAGAGAACACATCACTACTGTTCAAAACACAGGATTGTGAAATGAATACAAGAGCAAACAGCCTTTTTCCCCATTACATTTCTGGATTGGCCTCACATACTCTTAGATAAAGTAGTGTTTCTCAAAGGAAAACTATCCAGGAATATAGCCCGGCGTTCACAGTTTGACGACTCTGAAACGCGCACTTCCAATTGAGAGAGACAATTGCAAACAGCGGCCTGTGCTGGGGAAACAGAGAAAAGCTGACCGTGGAGGCACAATAGAAGGAGTGTAGCTTTCGAAACCAGAGCTGTCATCCAGTTTGTAAGAAAATAAAGAACGGAAGTATTGGCCTAAACTCCAGTGATCACAGAAGCCGAACACAATACAACACCCGAGACATCTTTTTCCCAAAGAGGCACAAGGCTCATTGAGTCAGGCAATTCAATTACCCTCTCACCCTGGGATGAACCCCCTTCCTGTGTTCAGGTCTGCTGGCAGAGCAATATGGGACAGCCTGCATTGTGTACTGCCAGCATATGCCTGAAACTCTGCAGGCTTTTATAGAAAATAAATCTTTGACCCTTCATGATTAATACAAATGATTCCTCAGGAACATACTACTTTAAAAAGTTTATTAACAGCCTGACAAAGGGCAAAATTTTTAGTAAAATGTCTTCAAAATTTTTAATTAATATGTAAATATGTTTGAATAAATACCAACACACAGAGAAGTTAAGAAAACATAAAGAGGTTGTTTCTTTCTATATTTATTTTTTAATATTTATTTGTATCCTGTGTCACGAGTATTTACTTGGCCTCTATGTATGTATCTATACCACATATGCACTTGGTGCCTGTGGAAGTCAGAACAGTATGACAGATAACTGAAGCTGGAATTATACATGGCTCTGAGCCACACTATGGATCCTGGGAAATTAACTCTGGTCCTCTACAAGAGCAGTGAGTACTCTTAACCACTGTTCCAACCCAAAATGGAAGAAGTTTTAATAACAACAATAACAACAGAAAAAAAGAGATCATTCTCATATATCTCTGACATGATATAAACCCTTCAAAGAATGCCATCATTCCTTTTTTTTTGTCATTATTCCTGTGGATTTGTATAGATTTTGAATGAGTAGAATATGTAACCCGCAAGGTGGCTTAGCTCCTGGTGTGGGACTGGTCAGAGACAATTTACTTAGCAGACTCTGCCAGACTGATGGCCATCAACTGACCCCTTATTTCTGATATGAGTACTGTTAATTAAGGAATATGTTTTAGCTAAAATATTTTAGGCTTCATACTTTATATGTTTTGGTAAGATAATTTTTAAATGAACATGATTTCAAGTCCATTTCATGTGGTATTATTTAATAAGTAAGACAAAGTTCTTATGATAATAAATATTTTGGATACTATGATATTTAAAACATGACCCCTTTCTAAAATTCTTCCAAAAATGCAAAGCAGATTTCCCAGTCCCTAAGGGATTAATTGTAACACAAATTTCAAATGGTCTTAAAAATTAAAAAAACCTGGGAGCCAGGTATTGAGGTAAATTCTGAAAGATCAGAGAAGCAGAACAAGCCACAGGTAACCTCACCACCCCATCTTCACAGCTAATCCTGTGAAGCCTCTGAGTCCTCATCTGAATGGATCTCAGCTGAACTGCTGCTAAAAGCATAAAAGTTTAAAAGCCTCTAGTTACTGTTCTTCAGGCCTTACATACCTTTCTGCTTTCTGCTATCACTTCCTGGGATTAAAGTCATGTGTCTTTCCCAAGCAAAGACTTGAGCTCTCAAGTGCTGGATTAAAGGCGCGTGTCACCATGCCTGACTGTTTCCAGTGTGGCCTTGAACTCACAGAGATCTGGATGGATCTCTGCCTCTGGAATGCTAGGATTAAAGGTGTGTGCTACCACTGCCTAAACTCTATGCTTAATTTTGTAGCTGTTCTGTTCTCTAACCCACAGATAAATTTATTAGGGGACACAACATACACAACATATTGGGGGACACAATATCACCACAATTAAGACTTAAACATGAAGAATATTATTCACGGATTTTTATAGTCTAATCACAATCGATTGGTTGATTTCTACTTCCTTTCTTCATGGTATCTCGGGCATGTTTACTAAAGCAAAATAGCATTTCCCCAAAGAAGCAGCGGGTATGTTCACACTCCTTCTTTCACACATGTGGCATGTACAATCTTCCTGGGTCATGTGGAATGCAGTATCAACCAAAAGAAACTATAATGTTGTATTTTTAAAATGTGTCTCTGTTTATCTTTCATTACGGACTATTAAGATGATGAGGATGACTTGGTGACAGCAAGTACATCTTAGTGTTCAAACTGGCTACTGAGTAGTTACTGTCAACACCACCAGTGGAATCATGACCATGAGACTTGCCACATCAAACAAAGAGGGACAGTAATCTCACATCAATAAAATACTTAAGTAATCACAACTACACTAAACATATCCATATGAATTATTATTCACTTCTCACTCTGCAGCAACTTTGGAAGACTAACAGTACATTTCCTCATAGAATAAAGTGATAAGATCAGTAGTTTTCTACTGGCTTAATAGCAAGTGCTCAAACTAAAATTTAAGTACTTCAAATCCTGCTAAATACGTCCAGGAAGAACAATGTCATGCCCTACAACATAAGCAGTAGCTGCTGATTATCCCAATACATTCTTATATTTTTATTAATTTCTTGATAATCACATACATGCAGAGATGGTGTTTTATCATATTCATTGTCTTTTCCTCCCAATTCCAAAACTCTTCTCAGATCTACCCCATCCTACTGCCAACCTCATGTCTTCTTTTTTTGTTTGTTTGTCCCTTTAGTCCTTTGAGTCTAATTTGTATATCTATAGTTTCCTGGGTATATGGCCATTCACTAGAGCACAGTTGATCTACTAGTGGTCACTCCTTAAAGAACACTGACTCTTCTTCCCACAGAAGCCAGCAACTATCAATACCTCCTCAGCTAGGGATGGGGCTTGAGATCTACCCTCATGATGAAATGCCAACTGCCTTTATCTTGTGCAAGTCTTGCACAAGCAACCACATCTGCTGTGAGTTCATGAGTGCGGTGGTCCCATTATTTCCATGACCTCTGAACTCACCTTGTTGGCGATACTTGTGATGAATGACTTAATATCAAGATTTGTGGGACAGCTCTTCTGGCAGGGGGCATCTGCACATTTCAAGCATCTAGGGAATAGAATAACTGTGTTAAGAAAATTACAAATAAGATGACATCATCTCTCTATTTTTTTAATCTTAAGCCAACTCAGAATTAACATTTAACAAATACAAATAAAATTTAAACTTCTAAGCATGCATCCTTTTTGTTCGTTTGTTGTTTTTTTGAGACAGGGTTTCTATGTGTAGTTTTGATGCCTGTCCTGGGTCTCGCTTTGTAGACCAGGCTGGCCTCGAACACACAGAGATCCACCTGGCTCTGCCTTCCGAGTGCTGGGATTAAAGGTGTATGCCACCATCAACTGGCAAGCATACATTCTTTAAGTGATACAGTAAATACTTAGCCTCTGTCTTCTAAACTTTTTTTGCCTCCTGTTTTTTACAGCATCCTGTTCTTTTAGAACTGCTCTTAGGTTTTAGGAGTTATCTACTGGAGAAACATCATTCACTCCTTCATGAAATCTTTTACCTTTTTATATACCAGTTCACTGTTTAATACATACAATATTTTATGACACACCTTAGTGCCTTAGAGACTACAATTATTATACAGATACCAAAGAGATTGTATCTTAAGAGTTACAATGTCCTTATATTCTCTGCTTTATCCAAACTTCCCCTGCTGTTCTCTACTTCCTTCCCCCCTCCCTTCATCCGTTTCTCATGTGTCTTTCAGCTTATAGTCCACTCACAGCACAGGTGAGTTCTGCAGCAACTATTTCAAAGAGTATCCCAGTTTCCCTCCCTTCAAGAACAAAGCATTTTCTTCCCATGGCTGCCTTCAGCTTAAGGGAAAGGAATAAGGTCATGGTATCCTTTACTAGTGGCAGCCATCATGAAATTACAGGTCAGTGAGGAGCTTAGAAATACAAACTCCTTACTCCACTGTGGGTACTGATCCACAGGGATCTACTATATACCCAATTCCACTCCCTTCATTTCCTAATTTTAACTCAAAATCTTTTTCATGAGGAACAAGCCAGGGATATTCCTGAAGGTTAATATTCCTAAGAGCCACTTGGGAAGCTGATAGATGTGCTTATTTCACTGGGGAGCTCCTGGTAAGTCCAAGTTACCACTCTATGAAGTGATATTAATAACCATACTATGAGACCCACCGTCCCACAATGCTATTGTGGGATAGAGCCGGATGCAAACACTGATTATATCATTCGTCATTTGTGCATGTGTGTGTGTGTGTGTGTGTGTGTGTGTGTGTGTGTGTGTGGTGTTCACTTACTCACTCATTACTCATAATCCCCCTTATGACAGATTGAGCTTGTTAACCAAGTTAGGAGCTTGGTTTTCAAAGAAATGGTGCAGGAAGGTAGTATAGAACCTTCAACAGGTGGAGCCTACTGGGAAGACAAGTCATTTAGGGTACTAGTTTCAGAAAGAATTGACGAGGTCATGTCTGTTCTTACAGGAGGCTGAGTACAGAAGAGCAAGACTAGTTCCTTCCTTGCCTCCCTTTGACTTTCTTTATTGCTATATGATATTTCTCTCATACATGTATCATCCATCATAAGGCTCACGTGATACCCTGTGCCATGTGATTTGAGCTTTTAACCTCCAAAATGGTGAACTAAATAGACGTCTTTATTTTGCATATTACCCAATCTTAGTTATTTTTATTACAGGAACAGAAAGGAACGAAAGACACGGAGAACACAAACATGATGGTTCATTTAGTGGAACATATAGCTAAAGGAAAGTGGAGAAACATAAAGAGCACTTCAGCTTTCAAAATGACCAACAAGATTTAACAAAATTCAGCATAAGGGAGCATCTGGGAGGGTTAGTAATCCTGGAGTGGGAGTCAGGAAAGATTTGCTGAGTGCAATAATTCTTAATGAAGCCTTGAAAGATGGGTGGATGTTAAAGAGGCAAATAGTGGCAGAATTGGCAGCCTAGGAAAACAAAAGATTGACTCCGTAGTGGAAATTGTAATTGCCAAGGTTTGAAGGAAAAAGAATATATCATGGTGGGTGAAAAAAAAGGGGGCACAGGATTTAGTCTCATCTAAAGCAAGAGAAGGTGAAGAAAGATATTCAGCTGGAGATATAACTTCAGAGAATATAGCACAGTCATGTGTGTTAGCAGACCAGAACCCTCTAATAATTTGTCTAAGAATGAATTTTACATTACTCCCTGACATGGGGATGAACACCCTCATTTTCTATCCACTTCCAAGTGGAAAGACCTCAGTTCATTTCCTTCAAGGAAACAATAGCCATCTCCTTGTCATTCCTGTACGGCCATCCTCTCTATTGTCTGAAGCAATTTCTCAGAACCTAATTAATATCTTGTTTTTAAATCTGGTCTCTTTTCTATGGCTTATGCCCTTAGCCTTCTCTCTAAATTAAATTTTTCACAATGAGTACTGAAGGCTTTTCATAATCAATTGTCCTCTGTGAAATGTAGTCATTAAACTCTCCCCTGTCAGTGTTCTCAATGCCATTGTTAGATTCACATCTGTCATTTTGTTGGCTTCCAATCTACTCAGACTTAGGCTTTTAGAATGTTTTGTTTTCTATTTTCCCCCTAAAACATTCTCTCTGATGAAAAAAAAAAGAATTTCTTGAAAGTACATCCTGCAACATACATCACAAAGTGATGTAAAATAACAATAATAACAATAGGCCGATGCACTCTTTGAAGTTGAGGTGAGGAATGCTGTGTGAGGAACTGCCATGTGGATAAATATGGTGGTCATAAATAGTATTGTGAAAGACTTTCTACCAAATACCAATGAAATATAGTCAAAACCCTAGCAAAACATTTTTCTCACATTTTCTACCTTAATACATCACTTTAACAGTTTAAACATACTTGCCATTACATAGCTAATTAAGATATATATGCATATGTATGCTAAACACACATACACACACATACACACAAAGAGAAAGAAGGGAAGAAAGAGAGACGGTACTAGACAGAGAGACAACATCATACAGATCCTAGCTATCTCTAACCAAGTTTTCTGCACTTCCTCTTTCAAACACTCAACTTGACTAATAAGGCAACTAAAAATGATATTATAATGTCAGCAGATATGAGTGAACTGAATTAAGATGCAGCATGTCTTCCTGTCCTTCCAGAGAAATCTTAAATTGAACATAAACAGAGTCACTTAACAGCACTGACAACGTAAGGATTTTTCGTTGTGGTTATTAAGCCTCTTTACCAAATAATTCTCCCTTTATTATTGAGCTAGTTCACAAATAACAGCTGTTGGAAATGTCAGATGTTAATGAGGCAGGGCAATGCAAACCTGAATTGTAGCATTCTTTTTTTTTCTTTTGGTGCCATGAATATGCCAGAATGGGCAGACTCTGATAATAATACCATCTTGCAATTCTCTAAGCGCTCTGCAGACTAAAGTGCATCAGGCTGCCATTAATCCCACTTATCACTCTGACAGCTCAGTAATTACACCACTGCTATAGCCAGGTAGTCCTAATAAAATATCAACCACTGCACTGGAATGCATACTGGGGAGATGTTTTATTAAACTTGTGGGGGGGGTTGATCATCAAGTGACATTATCGTTGACCTATTTTTCTATTTGACAATAAATTATCCTTTGACCATGCCATAATAGATATTACAGAGTATATTTACTGTACCGAATCGGAAAGGTTGCGAATGATAATGATGTAGACAAACGATGTAAATAAAATAGCAGAAATGCACGTCCAGATGTTATTTCCTAAATTGCTTTAAATGATTGATACTATGAAGAATCAGAGACACAGTACTTAGGGGGATTTGTCAACAATTATGGTAAACCACAGTGCTCAGTAAATTGTTCCTCAGAAGTAACATTTCAATTACAGTTGTTTATATCTTCAGTCATTTAAGAACCCCTTTTCTGCAGAGTTACTTTGCTATAATAAGGTTTATTTTTAAATTCACTGTAAGGGGCAAAAGTTAGTTGAGATAAATAATTATGTAATATTTTTAATGCGCAGATAATTAAATTCATACTAAACTTGTATATTAGATTATCATTAAAAGCAGTGAAACATCATATGTTTTATTACTGATAAACTTTCTATTTTCATATTTAGACAGGGCATAACAATGGATTTCATTTAAAGCAATATGTGGGATGCTTAATAAATGTTAATCTTTTGTGATTAACAGGATTTTCAAAAGGCATATGGAAACTTTCACTCTGTTACTTGAGGGACCAAACTATTCAAGATAATACGTATTTAAGATCTTTCTGCAGGGAAAAAAGACACAATGAGGATGAGTAGTTTTACTTATTAATAAATAACTAAGTTGCATTTTATTCTTCACACATCTGAAAAGAACAGATACTTCCTTCTTCTACTACTAAACAGCTGGAACTGTAAACAATGCTTCTTACATAATTGTCTACTTAAAGAGTTAAAATGAAAAATTTTCAGGAAAAACACACTCACCCAGGTGCACCTACTGGTACGCACATCTACTGGGTATATGAACTCAATATACACTGTCTTAGTTTTGCTAAGCTTTGATTTAATGATATCAGCACCATTCTGTTATAACCTACATTAAGACATATACTAATATAATAGAATTGGTCAAATTAGTACACATATAAAACATTCTAATATTTTCTCAATTTTGATGTTATCTTTTTACAGGTTATGTTCATTTATCATTTGAAATATCTACTAGTTGAGACACAATCGATAGTATAGATCTTAGCTTCCACTTCCTCTCTCTTCCTTACTTTACAGACACTAGAGTAAACAAATACATATGTTAGTGATATTTACTAATGGTGGAATATTTCTACTGAAAACTGGGTAGAACTGATTTGTCAAGTTGGTAAAAAGGCATGTGAATCAAGTTTTAAAGGTTGGCAGTGTCAGATGTGCATCTGAGTTTCACTGTGGTCAGGTCTTAGGCCCAGCAACTAGAAAAAATAAAACACCTAAGATTGATGGATTGTATCTTTAAACACATGATATGGCTAATTTTATGTTGTGATCCAGCAAGCAGTCAAAACAGTGAACTGAACATTAAATTCTGCTTCCAATAATTTTCTGACTATTGGTTATAGCACACTTCCCTCGATATTCCATTAGCAGCCCATCTTATACAACTTCTGATGTTGCTTATCTGATGTATATATAGAGAGTTTTTCTGGCCAAAGGATATCTAGTACTGACAGTGAATGTTAGTAACATTCTTCTTGGCCCACTTACTATATTCATGTTACTGAGTTAGATGCTATGGTAACATCATTAAAAATAACTAAATTTATTTCTTTAACTTTCTTTCTTTTTTTTTTGGGGGGGGGACTGATTCTTCTCTCATACAACACATTGCAACCACATTTTCTCCTCCATCTACTCCTGCCAATCCCCCATCTCCACTCTCCTCCATATCCACTCTCCCTCCCTTTCTTCTCTGAAAAAGAACAGCCTCCAAGAGGTAACAGCCAAATAGGACAAAACAAGATACAATAGGACAATGCAAAAGCTCTTTTATTGAGCCAAATTTAACACTATGCGTCACTTTGTTTTTATACACCACCTTTAATTCCTTGGTGTT
Organism: Peromyscus maniculatus bairdii; assembly: GCF_049852395.1. NCBI lineage: Eukaryota > Metazoa > Chordata > Mammalia > Rodentia > Cricetidae > Peromyscus > Peromyscus maniculatus. The sequence goes on along the minus strand of NC_134857.1, from coordinate 98,414,069 downwards.
TAGCCTTTTAATAACTGTTTGCATATAAAATTTAATGTGAAACATAATTTCTAAATTTTAAACATTTATAATAACATCAAACATATTTTAAATATTTGCACATTAAGAATCTCTTTCAAATGAGGGTTCTTTTGAACAATTCAAAAGAGGAAAATTTAGAGGAGTTTACAATTTACACAGAACTGATGCTCAAAGTAATTTTGTGGATAATAATGACAATCAGCCTGAGAATAAAATATAATTTGTTATTTTTCTTCCAATTTTTCATACTACATAAGAGAATTATGAATGTTCCCAGTACCGATGGCTTAAAAATAAATTAATATGGGAAGGGATAACTAATTGTAAAGACCTTTAGAAAAGCCCAATGAAAACCCTATTACTGTAGAAGCTTCCTAAATTATATATATGATCTTTAAATGGAACCATCATAATACCTCAACAAGACACTAACTTACTGAGTTGGTGGCCAAGAAGTTCCCACAGACCACCCAGAAAACTATAAGTATTGCCAATGCTATTGGTAATCCCTTACAACTTGATAATAAGTCCTCATTGCTGAAGATACAATATAGTTATGGTATAGTATATGAAGATATATAGTAGGTACTTAACGTATACTCCATCCCTTCTGGCTAGTGTTCATAGTACTAGAAGCTATATATACTACTATAGTATAATAATAATCATTATGCTCACCCAGTTCAAACCCTGCCAGCTAAAATAACAACTTCCTTGTAAGAAATGCCCATTGGTATCATAGTGGCATAAATTTTAGAGGAGAAACCAACTACTATTTGAGTGGAAGATTTAGGGGTCATTCTATGAGATGGAATCCATACCCAATCTTGTTAATGAGGCAAAAAAACTTAGATTATATTGGTCAAAGAAAATCTAGAAGTAAATCTACTCTTAATCACTGAATGAGTATGTCAATAACATATCTTATAATGACATAGTTCTGTGCATCATTCAAGAAGCTTCTTTTGTGCAGTAGATGGCAATGACGATAGAGATCTGCAACTTGACAGTGGCTAGGAGTGAGAGTCTTAGAAGTGATGCCTTTACCACAACCCTATCCTCAATGCTCAGTGATACAAATGGAAGAAGTGAAGAGTTTAAGAGGCAGAGGTGGTAGAAAAATTTTAAGAATATAGCATTTCCCATATACTACAGAGCAAATGCACATATGAACTCATAGATTCTGTGACAGCATCCATCAGACTTGCACAAGTTCAAGCCAGAAACATCCTAACAGAGAAGGGGAAGTAGGCACAAAATCCCACTCCTTATTCACACACACACACACACACACACACACACACACACACACACACAGACACAGAGACACAGAGAGACACAGAGACAGAGAAGGAGAGAGAGCTGCTGGGAGAGGGAAATTTTCTTTTCAGTTTAGTAACACTGGATATATTAAAAAAGACAAAAAAAAAAAAAAAGTCCTCCAGGGTGATCACCATGCTCAGGACAAATTAACCAACACAAAACAGATTCCATGTTTTTAATGGCCTTTTTTTTTCTCCCCTTTTTTTGGTTTTGTTTTTTAAGAGAGAGAAAGAACATTAATCTTGGTGGAAAGGAAGGGAGGGAATATCTGGGATGAGTTGAGGAGTGGAAAAGAATATTATAAAATAAAATTTCTGAAAATCTCAAAGACAAAATTAATAACAACAACACCTTAAGGCATATCTCAACCCTTATCGAAGGACCTTCTATATGCAATACATAATGAAAATCTCAAAGATAAAAAATAATAAATAATAGATTAAGGCATATCTCAACCATGATCAAAGAATGTTCTATGAGCAATACATGATGACCAACACAGAGACCATCAACTAGCCAAGGTACAGAGAATAAGAGGTTGTAAACTCTTCAGCCCTAAATGGAATATATATATATATCACATTTCCTCCTCCAAAGGCCAAGGTATCATGATGAATAGTGTAAGAGCCAGGAGCTTTTGCAGTGGATTACTGCAAGGAAACCTTACCTTCTGAACATAGCAGGGCAGCTGTACATATGAACTCACAGAGACTACAGGACCATATATAGCCAAGTCCCAACAATCAAGAGGGGAATTGGGCACAAAATCCCACTATTAGCAATTGTTAGTTGTTAGAAGGGTAAGTTTTCTCTAAAATAATTCAACTTGGTAATACAACCATATTCCAATGAAAGGCCATACATCCAAGAATATTTGAGCAGCACAAATTGACCTTGGTGGAAAAAAGGGAGAAAGAAAGAAAGAAAGGAAGGAAGGAAGGAAGGAAGGAAGGAAGGAAGGAAGGAAGGAAGGAAGGAAGGAAGGAAGGAAAAGTTGCATGGGAAAGAGAGTGAGAGCAGATCTGGGAAGAGTTGGGGAAGGGGAGGTTAAATATGATCAAAACACTTATGAAATTCTCAAAATGATAATAAAATTATTTTGAATGTATAATTTATACTTTCTGTATATTTTGAAATAAATGCACTTACATTAAAATCAATATTGTTTAATTTTTCCTATATAATAGATTTCATTTAAATAATACACTACTATTAGCACCTTCGTATTGATGTAAGCACCTCAGAGACCAGTGGCCATGCAGCTGAAAGGACTCTTATGGCACAGTTAACCTCTTCCACCAAAGCCTGTCACATACATAAAAGAAAGCAAGTGAGAACTTTCAAAGATGGTGTGTTGGGCTGGTTTAAAAAAAAAAATCGGCAGGTAAAGTTCTTGTCATTCGAGCATGAGGATCTGAGTTTGGTTCCCAGGACCTACATAAAAAAAAGCCAACTGTAGCAGTACAACAATTCTATAAACCCAGCACTGAGGTGGCAGAAACAAGTGACTCTCCAAATCCACTCACCAATCAATCTATCCTATCTGGAGAGTCCCGGGCACCAAAGAGAGACTTTTTTCTCAAAGTCAAAAGCAGACAACATATGTGGGATGACACTTGAGGTCATTTTTTGAGGCTCCACATACGTGTCCATACATGTGGATGCATACCCTCACAACACACACATGTAATTCATACCTATGCATGTACTCACACAAGGGACATATACACACACAAAATGTTTTACTAGCTGCTCTTGGCAGCATCATTGCCTGCTTGTGAGAACAGTGAGAAGACTGGGACAAGCAAGAGCTCATACTAGGGAGGTCCACCGTCTGGGCTTTCTTGGAGTTCAATTTACTTTAAGGAAAAGGTAGAAGGGAGTTTTGATGGACTTCTCTAGAGGCCATCAAAGTCAAGATTTGATGGTCAATGTTGGGTAATAGCTGCAGGTCATGAGGAATTAATTCGGGGTGTCCTGGACAACAACCTCTAGCCATAAAGAATGGCTTAACACCAGCCTTACGGTTCCACTCTATGTGCCGAAACAGTATGACCACGTACTGAAAACAGTCAAACCACAAAAATGTTGCTATAATGTCCTAGTAAGTACCTGTGTACATATACCTGTCCCCCAAACCTCTGGTTATGCTCAACCTTCAAACTTTATCCCACATAAAAGTTGGGGTCTCTCAGTGTTGTCATAAAGCCATTGCAGTCTGGTGAGATCCAGTCTGTCTGCTCCTCTGCCTCATTTTTCTTACACCCCACAGTTTTAAAAATCGACCCAATCTTCACGATTATCAAAACAAGGCAACAGGACAAAGGGGACAGCAGTGGCTTACCCTTATATCATCAGGGTCCAATCAAACTCTTCTACCTCAGCACATAGCTCTTTCTATTCTGTAATCTTGGCATTTATCTAATTATCAAGCTATTAACAGGAAGATCTTTTTATTATTATTTTTATGTAAATTTGATTTAGCCATATATGCTGGAAAGATGCTTTTGTTAGAAGTCTTATTAAGAAAAAAAAAACAACCACATATATTTAAATTTTTCAAAGGTGTTAGAAACCAAAAACTCATGTTCTTCTTGTTATCTTGGACACAAATGTTTCTGCAAAACCCCAATACATGTCACTTCTGGAAATCATTTCAACACTTCCCTGTCTCACCACACAGAAAAGGCACACATCTATGTTTGTGAATGGGGGTTCCTAACTATAGTTTTCTCTTTGTTAACCTCAAAGTGATTTGGAAAGAGAAGACATAAAACTAAGCTTTTAGTGTGGAGAGACAGATAAGAGGGAGAAAGAAAGGAGTTGGTGTGTATAAATAAATTTAAGAAGATGGGCTAGAAAATCAGATGCATACACCAAGAGTTTAGGCACAGGGGGTATTAGTTAATTAGGATGGAGAGAACAGAGCCCACTTACAGAAAGTAGGCTCAATCCTTAGAACTTTCTCAATTGGTCAGAGTTCTAGCTCATTAGAAGCATAAGCAGTATACCAGGAAGCAATGTTTAAATAATAATGACAATCATTATACTATCATATAAATCATATTGATGGCTACTTTGAGTAGTGGGGAGTTGCAGCAATGAGGCAAGACTGCCTCTGCTTAAATTCTGATGCAAATTTATTCAAAGAGTATAGGACAGTGACATAGAAACTGAACTTTAGAAATAGAATCAAAGTTTGTTATACTGCCTCTAGTAAAATAGTTGAGTATTAGGCACTTACTAGTATTTTATATATCTATAACCCACAAACATATTTGGCAAATATAGAAAAATTAAAACACATATTACTTTGTTTTTCTGTCTAATAGATATCTAGATGCCAAAACATAAAATAGCTTGTTCCCTTCATCTTCAATTGCTACAGTAGTGTTCTTTAATTTGAAAACCAGTGAGTACAGTGGAGAGCTCAGCCTTTGTGGTCTGTAGTGATATTTTATTTGTGCTGAAATGTGATATTTTGTTTGTATGTTAATAAATAAAGTTTTCCTGGAGATCAGAAGAAATAGCAAGCCATTTTAAGTAAACACAAAAGTCAGACAATGCTAGTTCATACCCTTAATCCTATCACTTAGCAGGCAGGGTCTCTGTATGTTCAAGGCCACACTAGGGAACAGAGCCAAGCGTGGCGACACACGCCTTTAATCCTAGTACCAACCATAGAGACCTGTAGGTCTGTACAAACAGGCAGTGACAAGGAAGTGAGGTAGCTGGGATAAGAGGCAATGAGAGGGCAGAAAAGCAAGGCATTTGAAAGCTTGGGTAGAGAGGAAGTCACTCACTTTGGAAACTGCAGCCTGGTAAGGTGAGGTTAGCTAGTGGCTATTCCTATTCCCCTGATCTCTAAGGCTTTCACCCCTATATTTGGCTCCATGTGTTTTATTTAATAATACCATTTAGAAATGCATCTACAGTGGTCCTGAAGGCCACATCATCCTAGGAGGCCATTCTTCACCTACTATAATGTTGGTGGAGCACAAGAAAACATAAAGGACTAAGAAAAACATCATGCTTCAAGATAAAGACAAAGTTTCCTCCATTTTGCCAAAATGAAATAGTGTAAGCCACATTCCTAGGATCAAGTTCTTTATTAGTTCTGGCTATCTGGAAGGGACTAATGAGGCATATTATGATGATATCTCACAGTTAATTTTAACATGTCAAACCTGATAGGTACCTGACACACACAAATCTGGGCTTTAAATGTTCCTTTCCTACCCACTGGATTTCAAGTAACCAACCAAGTTGGCAACCCAGCAAAAGAAGAACATACATGGCCTTTAAGTGCTGTATACATCTTCTAGTAAAAATCCAGATTTAAGGAAATATTCTGATTTCATATGTTGTTTTAATTTGAATACATTTATGTACATACAACACAATTACACATATCTTTATGTTTATTTAGCATGAAGCTGTTTTCAAAAGCCCGAGCTTAACAGTACACTTTATAGTCAACCATTCACTGGTAATTTAATTCCAGGTCATACATAATTGTTTTTCAGCCAGTGTCTTTTTGCCCACCGTCGTGTGGGCCATTTCACTTTTAGACAGCTGGTGCACAAGGCTCAGTATACGCACTTTTGATCTTTTACACACCCCTCAGGAAACTGGGTGACAGTGCTGACAGTTTGTATTATAGTTTTTCTACTCCACAACAATCTTATTTCGCCTGGACTATTTCCCCAGTAGTATCATAAACTCTTTGATTTATCGCAAGCGTCTTTCGGGCTTCATAGAAAAAGAACATTATTTTTATAACACGTCCATCCACCTTACACATTACTCTGGCAAAGTTTGTAAAAAGCTGTTGTATGCTTGTATTAATATCAATGAAGCTAGTTAAGGAAAGGTAAGGAAAATGAATCCATCTGTATTTATTTATGTTGGTTATTGGGATCCATCAAGTAAACTTCCTCAACAAATTTTTAACACTAGAATAGTCTTACATTTTAGAAATATCTACAGGTATTTTCCAAAAATAATATAGTGGTAATACCGACATGTATATTTATTTGTGGTTTCTATTAAAATAGTGAGTTACATAGTCTGTTATTAATTTTTATACAATTGTAGTGGTTATGGAAAATTCACTTATGCTAATGTTGACCTAAGGGCATAGGAAATAAGATCTGATTTCCTACAATACTAGGGTGCTTGTACTTTTCTTTTTGCAGCTGTTTGGGGTTCTGATCATACTCCCTGTAGTGGGATATGTCTGGACACTCTTGTCTTTTGGGTTAGTCAGCTTAGAAATAGGTTAATTTGAAATCAGATGAAGGAGTCATGGGTTGGGAATACTCTAGTTACTGCTTTCTATGCTTTGGAAGCTGTTTTTATAGTTATTCTTTAAACTTACATACAATGTTATATAGCATCATAATGTAAAATAATTATTTTAAATGTGTTTAGTAAATGTGCAAAGGACACTATTCCATGCTAGCACTGTTGTGGGTACTTAATAAATACAGACCTATTGAATCTTCTTCATCAGTCATTAAAGCAGATGTAAATATCAAATCATTTCTTCATAAGAATCTGAAGAGTTAGATCCTGTTGTTAGCTTCATTTTAAAGAGCAAGATACTTTGGTGAAGCAGTCCTCCATTGACTTGGCTTGATATAATTTATCAGCAATTTCTATAATACTGGTAATCCTTAAGGTGTTAAATGAGAATGTCTCAGAGTCTTTACTGATGACTTTTTCTGCCATCTTTTCATGATTCTACATTCCTTATCAGGCCTTACTTCACAATTTGTGGACTTCAGATTGAGTGCTCTTACCCAGTTTTGACTTAGTCTACAGCCTAGTCTAGGATATCATTATCTCATTTCTACAAGAGTTCTTAAAATAGCCAACAATTGCAGAGAAATTGAAAAGTCTTAAATTATACTGCAATAAACTCATGACAATCCTTGTCATTGTTATTTAACAGTTTAAATATGAGTTTAAAGATCACCACTTTAAAAGATCTGAAAGAGAAGACTCTTCAGCCCTAATACTTGCACATTAAAATGTTGTTTGTAAAGCATTTCCTCATAGGTAAATTATTTATACAAATCAAGAAGATCAATACTTTCTGTAAATACTATGACACACAATACAAGTAGACATGAGCTATAATAGATAAAATTTAACTGCAATTTCTATAATCAGGATAATTCCTAAAGTAATTACGCCCTTTCAAACACTTATCACATTATCTATTACAGAGAAAAGAAGCTTAAAACAAAATAATTCACAGTAAAGATATTGAGTTCAAGAAGAGGAGGAGGAGAAAGAAGAGGAGAAGCAAAGGAGGAAGAGGAAGAAGACACCAAAAATGACTACAACACAGGATGAAGAAGAAGAGGAGGACAAGAAGGAAGAGGAGGTTATGTTTTGCAAGAAAATGATTATACATAATATCTCTTCTTAGGAGTATGATGCCTAAGAGTTCCTACTGTCATTGCATGTGAAGAATCTTTTGAAGTGCCCAGAAATTAATGAATGTGAGTAAAAAGTAGATAAGAATATAAATGTTTAATCTATTCCATTTGAGTTACACCTTAAGGTGGGCCAAGGTTCTAGGCAATAGTATTGCTTGGGAAATGAGGTAATATGAAGACAATCTGCTCATTAAAAGAAGATTTTTGATAAAATAAAAAAAAATTAGCCCAGTAGCCAAAGAACACAATCATTAAAATTAGCTGCCTACAGCTTAGTATGATTTGAACTCTAAAAGGGGAAAATAAAAAGCTATCACACATAGTATGTATTTGTGTAAATACAGAAAATTCCACTCACTCTGCTCCTAATAAGATGTATTTGAACACTGAAATCAATGTCACAGGATATCACATGCCCCATTACATTTAGGAAAGCTAAATGAAGAATATGAGTAAGGATATTAAAACTTGATTACATTTGTGATCCATGGGATCTAAACATATCATTTCCTTTGTTTCTTCCTTCTTTCTCTCTTCTGCCCTTCCATCATCCTTCAATGGACACATATCCACAGAGCACTCACTATTTTTATCAAGAAGTTTCTAGAAGCAGGAATACTATGGTGAATAAAACCTAAATTCTTACTCCCAGAAAAACCCAGTGGAGAAAGTAAACAATACATTCTTGTACTCAGATGTTACAGAGATGCAAAGATGGAGAGGGGGAAGAGATTGAAAGTGTAGTTACTTGTTACAAGTATGGAGTTGTGCTGTCTCTTCTATCTTCAATTATCACTATAAAGCTAAGCAATCAATAACCATTCAATGCCATTTATTAACTGAATGAGCAGATCACGATTTGTTTCTTCATGGCATGTTTGTGTCTGTGTGCATTTGCACACAAAAAGTACATGTACTGTGAACAAGCTATTGATGTAAAGTGAGACTTAGTGAGATAGAGCATGTGAGGAATTAGAAGCCTTTGTCACAGTCCTACAGAAAGGAATATAGATCATTCAAGACAGTCCTCTGCATTGTCTTTGGCCCCTCTACTTCTTTTCTATGTCTTTCTGTGCCTATGGTAGGCAGTAGCATCTTGAGACAAGGAAACATGGACCAGAACAGATTAGGGTCTGATCTTACTCTATTCTTCCATGCTCTAGCTCAGTGAGTCATGTGATTCAAAGTTATAAACCCCAGAGTAGGCTGCTTTTCATGGTCTCCCATCTGCAGTATAAGTGAGTATTGAACAGACAAGACATTATCAGTCCCTGAGCAGTCTGGAAGGCCTGGTTAACAATAAATCCTACATCTCTGCTCTCTATTATTCCAGCAATAAGTATAGTAATATAATAAATATAGTAATATAATGAATATAGTAATAAATATCTAATAATAATAATAAATGTAGGTCTTGTAATATGTGTCATATGACTATCTCCTGTCTCATTGAATGAGGACATGTTGATAACTCGTATATAGTACACCTATTTGAGAGCATTCTTATCCAATACTTTTAATTTACCTCTTTGGCTATCAATCATCTCTTTTGTCTTCAATTGCTCTATTTTATCTATATACAACACTCAATACAACACAGGAATACAGGAGGCAATGTAGCCCAATGGATGCTGGATTTAGTACAGCTCAATAATTAGTTTTGTGATCAGGGAATGTGATTTAAATCCTTGTAACCTAGTTTCCTCAACTAAGTTACTAATTATAGTCTAGATATCATAATATGATGGAAGGATTTAAGAAATATTACACATGGAATATTCAGAACAATGCCATGTATAGTAACTGCTCAAAATGTAGATTGTTTCAATAGATATTCATACTAGTATCTAAGAATGCTGGAGAACATCATGCAGATATTAGTTCTTGGAAACACACTGTTATTATAAAAAATATTGAATGGTGATTGGTATGTGAGTCACTACAAAAAAAGAAGACATTTCTGAGCAGCACCAGCAATGTTATTATTATAATAGCCAATCAATTAATGTCTTAATTATAACTTAACTATTAACTCTAAATATGATAAAACATATTTAAATTTCAAAATGTTGGTCATATGATTTTTCATAAAATAAGTAAACAACAACAATAAAAAGGAATTAATTTCATTTTGGTGTATGTTCATTAATGAGACTTATAATGAAAGAAGCAGTCATTCCACACAAACTGATCTGTGTAGGCACCCAGATAGAGTGATGAGTTAGATGCAGCAAAACAGCAAGCATCTTATTTCTTCAAGTGACCCCTTTTTTAGTTCACTATGAATCACTCTGATGGGACTGCTTCAGCGACTGATTCTGCATGTGGGTGGTATAGGCAAATCCATCTGTGAGCAATGGTTCTGAAGCCACAGGGGTGAGCAGGCTGGATGAAAATGAACCTCCCGTGTACAGAGAAAGTCTCTGGCGAAGGTTTCATCATTTTGCTCCATTTGTCTGCCCATCTAACATGGGTATGCTTCTAACGTATTAATACATTCATATGTGGAAATAATATGTAAAATTCCTACTTTAAGCAGACATTTAGAAATAATTTCAAAGTAAATTTCTTATGTTTTAACTTCTCATTCATGCTGTGCATTTTCTCACCCTTCTGTACACTTTTTCTAAGTGAACTTTCCAGAACAATCCCACTGAGAGGAAATTGCTTTGCAAGCGAGGAAGATATTAATCTGTTCTCCCAGCATCGTGGGTGCATAAATCCTTTTTTATTGAAGAGATGTTGTTAAAGTTCTATATGTAAGCGAGCAGGACAGTATTGATTTTGGCAATGCTTATACAAAGGTAGTATTTTTAGTTAAAGAAGTTGTATTCTTTCAATTTTCCTGCCATTTCTCTTGCTTATCCCTCGATACAAAAGGCATAACTCTCCCTCTCATCTGTCTGGCACCTTCCTGCCCATCCTTCAAACTGCAGCACTGTGTGCCAACATCTCAGCAGCTTTGTTCATCCCCCCACCCAAGAATGGTCCAGGCACACATTTTGATTGACTCACCCCACCTATAACTACAGTTTCAGGGGAACCAGAACCCTCCTCTGGCTTCTCTGAGCACTGTACTCAATTACACACACACACACACACACACACACACACACACACACACACATCCTTTTTTTTAATTAAAAGACAAATAAAATCACTTCCAGTACAATACAAAAACAAATAAAATATAGAGCCCAAGGCTAATAACCATAGTTCTGTCAAGGAATTTGGGGTGTCATAACAACACAGTGTATGAAGCAGAAGGGATGAAGAGTCTGGTTATTCTTCTTGGGTTTCCTTGTAATTTCATGAAGATAATTTTCATATTTGAAAACATGTACATCAGTAGTTCTCTGATTCCTTTTTTGTTGTTGTTTTTTGTTAAGAGATTTTCTATTCATTTTACATATCAGCCACAGATTCCCCTGTCTTCCCTTCTCCTAGCCCCCAGCCTCTCCCCCTCCATCCCACCCCCCATTCCCACCTCCTCCAAGTCAAGGTCTCCCCTGAGGAGTCAGCAGAGCCTGGTTCATTCAGGTGGGGCAGGTCCAAGCCCCTCCTCCCTGCACCAAAGCTGAGCAAAGTGTCTCAGCATAGACACTAGGTTCCAAAAATGCCGGCTCGTGCACCAAGGACAGGTCCCGGTCTCTCTGCCTGGGCGCCCCCTAGACGGAGATCAGTTCTCTGATTCTTGGTTTCACCAATTCTCTGAACTATTCCTATTTTCATGCTTTCATTGCATTCCACTCATCAAACCTCAGTGTGTCCTCTTTCTAATACATTTATCATATTTATCTCAGACATCAGATGTCTGGGACCTCCACCTTGCCTGAAGAATAGAGGTGTTCCCTAACACATGATGTATCTTTAACCATGCATTTCTTCATTCTTCCACATAAGTATCTTCTTTAGTCTTCTTTCAGTCATCATTCTTTAAGACTCATCTTAAAAACCACTAGGATTTTTCAAGTGTAATCACTATAATATCTCCTAAACCTGCCAAATTAATGCTAATTCCAGATCCTTAAAATAGTAATAGAAATAACACTATTTCAAAAGCAAAATGGGCCCAAACCCAAATCCTGATGCTACTACCTTCTTGATTGTATGAGAAACTACCTTTCAATAAGTATCACTATTTTTTAATGTCTGTAAGCATAATCAAAGGGCCAGATCAGAAGGTCAGATATAAAAAATTCAGCAAAGTGTTTATAGACATTTTGCAACAAGTATTTCTCCATCCTCAATTAGACCAAAAGAAACACATTTTCTAGTATTCCTGAGAAATAACAATGCCTTTGTTGTGACTTGGGTTTTGCTGTTTTAATATTTGGAATCTACCTTGCAGAGTTGTGCATAGTGTTCCTCTCTGTCTCACTCTATACCAAGCATAGTGTGCAACTAATATCAGAGGGTGGTCAGGTTAGATGTGCACACAATTGTAGCTACTGTCTAATTTGTCTTCCACCTTCCACTCACATGTGCAACCAATGCCTTTTATAACACATAATAGGAACTTTAAAATTTATCTTTAGCTTTTGTCCGCAGTGTGTTTTTTTTACGTTTTGTTCTTCAGACAAGATAACACATATATTCCATCTTCATTATCTGCATCAAAAATGAGCTATTCATTTTTTGAACTCCTCAATTAAGGAAGGACATAAAGGAGTGTGGTGACCATTTAATAACATATTCGTGTTCCCTACCTTAGATTTTTAACCATTACTTGAATAGTTTTGCCTATTAATTGAAATTGGTTTTAGCAAAGCTGTGGAATACATCATAAGAAAAGGCAATACATCTTTTAAATTATTACAATTTATTAATTTGATTACTTTGATTTGTGGAGAGAATGTGAAATGAAGATTTAAAAATCCAAAAAGGATATTCTGAGCCTCAGGTTTCTTCCAAGCATCTATTATGGATCTTGTTTCTCTCTGCAAGTGCATTTCACAGCAGCCTAATTAGCATGCATTTATTGTGTGTGAAAACATCCTCAAGGATTTTCCCTTTTTTCCAGTCAGTTCATAATTGTTTGTACTAATAGCTGCTACATATTTTATTAATTCAGAGTGAACATAAAGTGGAATATCATTATTGCATTCAAAAATAATGACTAACACTCTTGATGGAATCTCTTGAGGCAAGAAGAAAAACATGAGAAAGAGGAGAGGGAAGTAATGGAGAACCCGAAAGAAGAGGAACTGGCAAGGCTGTGCAGGAAGGAGGATGGTAACAGAGAAACAAACAAAAGGCAAAAGGAATGGACTGAGGGGTAGTTGTAAAAGTAGAAATTTCAGAGAAAAGGGAAAAGGGCGTGGTGGGGTGTTCCTCCCCTAGAACAATTTTCTATAGGCAAGAACAGGGCTAAGGATACAGATAGACCATTTCTTCATGCACAGCCAATGAAAGCAATTCACACCTTCACAGTGGTCAGAAACAAGAACTTGGAGAGTTCCTTGGAGACAATGAGCTGAGAAGGTTTACATGGAGAATGAACACTGAGCAGACTCAAAATCGCCTTGCATTTGTCACGAGGGATTTGATAACGTTTTACCAGCATGAACTTGGACTATGCAAACCAGTGACTGATACATACCTGGTGAATTCATACTTTATATAGTTATGAGAAATTGGATTTGGCACACTAGGGATGGGCAACACCCCAGAGCACTGGGTTGCATGTGACAATATTTTTATTTAAGGAAACATGTTTATGATTTGAGCCAAGTGTGGTCTTTAATCAGTTATTTACAAAATACATAGTTTAAAAAAATTTTCCTGACCTCTACTTTTGCAGTATGACTTTATAATTTTTTCCTTGCAAAACAGAATGTATTTCTCTACTTCAAATGAATCTGATGCTGTGAAGTATTTATGCTAAGAGATTGTAGCATAAGTAGGGTGTACTTGTGCTAAATTTAGGCCTTGAGATAACTTGCTACAGGAATGCAAAAATACTGAGTGTCTTTGAAAACAATGGAGTCTTTCTCAGGGGTATGGAATCCTGGAAACTGAGGAGCCATGAAAGTCACTCCAAGCCATTGCCTTTGGAGTTCTTATATGAAGAAGTCAAAGAAAGAAATTTATGGACCACAGAGTTTTAAAGTAATTTTTTTATAATTCTTTTCTATTATTTATTCTTCTCTCATATAATACATCCCAAACACAGTTTCCACTCCCTCCACTCTTCCCATTCTCCTCACCACCTATCTTCCCTAGATTAACTCCTTAATAAAATAGCCAGCATCCCAGGGATATCAGCAATATGGTCAGGCACAAATCTTCATATCAAGACTGGGCAAGGCAACCCAGTAGGAGGAAAGGGTCCCAAGAGCAGTGGAAAGAGTCAGAGACACCATCCAACTCCCATTGTTAGAAGTCCCACAAGAACATCAACCTATATAACCATAACAATATATGCAGAGGACCTAGCACAGCTTATGCAAGCTCTGTGATTGTCAGTTCAGTCTCTCTGAGCCCCTGTGAGCCCTGCTTGGTTGATTCTATGTACCCTGATCTACTGGTATCCTCGACCTCTCTGGCTCCTATAATTCTTCCTCCTACTCTTCTGTGTGATTCCTTGAGATCCAAGGTAAAGGATCTGATGAAGGTCTCTAATTTGGGCTCTCTCTATCTAAAGCATGGATGTGGGTCTCTGCATCTGCTCCCATCAGGTGCTGAAGGAAGCCTCTCCGAACTGATAATGACTGGGCTAGGCACTAATCATGTTTGCCTTTCTGGGTCTGGGCTACCTCATCAGGATGATTTTTTTCCAGTTCCGTACATTTGCTTGCACATCTCATTTTTTAACAGCTGAGTAGTATTCTATCGTGCAAATATGCCACCCTTTCTTTATCCATTCTTCATTTGATAGACATCTAGGTTTTTTCTAGTTTCTGGCTATTATGAATAAAGCCAATATGAACATAGTTGAGCAAGTGTCTTTGTGGTAGAATGGGGCATCCTTGGAGTATGCATCAAATAGTGGTATAGTGGGCTAGAGAGATGGCTCAACCATTAAAGGTTAGGCTGACAACCAAAACTACAAAGTGAATTTTATGATAGATTCACAGGTGAAGCTTAAGAGTCAAGGGGAAAAGGAGAGATAGACAGAGTGGGCACTCCAACAGAACAGCTATATAACAGAGTGGGCAGTGTCCTGGGAAATAGGACAGAATTGAGCTCCTAGTCTGGGGGCTTTTTAAAGGATTTATGGAAAAAACTGCAGTGAGGCCTGAGAACAGAACTGTTAGTCTGTCTAGTTCATACATCCACAATGTGTGCAGGTACCTCTTTTCAGCTTCAGTCATTTCGTCATGTACAATCTCTAGGCAGAGCATTTATTAGGAAATGACAAAGAGGCAAGAAAACTATTCTCTGACATTCCTGGCCTCTAGCAAGGATAATTTCAGAACAGCTGCTTTGGGGTCACTGCCCCACATGACCAATTCTTATCTCCTGTCTTAATCAACCTCATATGTTCCCTGAACCTCTCTTGAAATCCCACCATTTTTCTTTGAATAACTACAAAGTACCTATCAGAGGATGAATGGACACACGGGGAGGAGAGGCTAGTTGTTGAAGATAAAATAGCCTGATATAGACAGCTGGTTCCTTATATGAAGAGGAACTCAAACCAAGATCAGAACAACACGCAGAAGTCAGTCTTCAAGGCATTCATAAGTAAACTTACTAGAATTAACAATTTTTATTGTTTTAAGCCACTGAGCTCTGGGATGGTTTGTTATGGAGTAGGACCTGATCATTGCATTGGAATGAAATGATCCCTTGCTAATATCAAGAGTAAGCTCAGTAACAAATTTTAACAATGTCCCAATTTCATATAAGTATAACCCAAACTATAACTTTACTTAGCATCTATCAACTTCAGATGTCTGTTGTTGTTATTTTCATTCCTGACAGTGCACCAGGGAAATATCTATCAAAGCTAAGAGAAAGCCCACCTTTAAATAGAATATTGTCTGATTTTTACTTAAATGTCCCAAGATTAAACTGTCAGCCAGTTTATTTAACAAAGACATAACCAGGAGAAGGAGTAACCTATTCCTTAGACGTTTGGTGAATCTGAGAAATATTTTCTCAAATAAGTACATGTACCTCTCTATAACTCAATTCCAAATAAATTTAACCAGTTCTAGAATTTTTCATTTTCTGAGGTCACATAATCTGTCATATGCTAATAGATTATGTGTGCCCATGTGCACATTAAAAAAATTAATAAAATTCCTAATATAAAATCCATGGGCCTAGAACTCAGCAAACATGAACTTTGTGAATGTTCTCTGCTCAGAGCTGATTGCAATGTCAGCTGATATAACTACCTTTTTGGCACAAACATCACAAAGTAAGCAAGAATTTCCCACAAATCACACTGATTGATGGGAACAGAAATGCACTCATCCTTGCTATTGTCACTTCAGAAGATACATTCAGATCTGTGATGATAATGTAAAAAGTTTAAGCATTCTTTTACATTCAAAAGGTAGTCATTTCTTCATAATTTAGGTAGCTGAAAAGTTACTGTCATGTGAAAATTGTAATAATTCAATTACAAAAGCTCACTTTTTGGTACAAGATTGATAAATGTTTAACACTTTTTTTCTGTTAAGTTAAAATTTTTAATGCATGCAAATGGTTCAAAACCACGAATATTTATTGTAAAATGGATCTTTTCCTAATAAGGAAAAATTCACATTGACTACAGAATAATAGCTGTTTTAATGACTCAAGGTAATTTCACAAAGAAAGAAAAATTATTAAAATAAACACTTTTCATAGCAGTGAAAGAAATGGGAAATAAAATGATGTTTATGCAGTTAACAGTGATAGAATCACAAAATCTTTCCAAAGTTAAAGAGAGAAGTATTACATTCTAAAAGTAAAAACTCTATTCAGTTTTTCCTCTGATGTTACAAAAAGAAAAGCGTTTACCAAGGTGTGACTTATTAGAAGGCTTTCTGCAGCTATTCATCTCCCTATTGACAGAGTGTCCCAGATTCTTACAGACTATTTAGAAATTGCTGGTCGCACTTCGGTTTCCATTCAGTAGCAATATTCTGTAGGAAGGAAAAGAACTTTTGGAAGGGATAAAGTACTCTTTGGTCTAACAATTTTCATTCCCAAAGAATGCAAGACCTGGATACAATTATACAAATTTCTCTAAAGCAGTAGAGAAGCAATTTTCAACTAAGTGGCACTAGGTTTCTTTACTCTGAAAAGGCACAAATTTATTTCAAGCATAGAATAATCTATCGGGCATTTGAATTGTATTTGAAAAGATCATGCTGGAAAACACTTGTCACTGAGCTCGTTTTAACTAACTGTGACACCATTTTTTGTGGTGGCTAACCAATTTGATTACTTCAGAGCAATGAAATTGTTTTGTTTTAAATATTTCCAAATGTGGAATGAGGTCTCAAAACTAGCCCTCAAAACAGTTTGTGGAAAATATCTCACAGTCAAATATCTGACTTTAATTTAAAAAAATTCCAATGTATCTATATATTTGTGTGTGTTCATGTACTTTAAAACTTCTACATACCAGCTGTTCAGCCCATAAATGTCAGTAGGTTAAAATACATAAATGTTATTTACCTCCATAAATTATAAAGGCCAAAACGTCTAATGATCCAAGAAAAGAGAGACATTCAAAGAAAATTGCCATTCTATTTTAGCTTCAATTTGGGTTGAAAGGGTGTCAAGGACTTAAAGGTTGTTTTGCTAAAAGAAAGATTGACTCTTCTCTTGGACCTGCAAAGAGCCTTCCCACAAACATCTGTGGGAAGAGCACTGGAGGAAGAACTGGAGATGTAAAGGTCTTTTGCATATGAAGACCCATGTGCTACACTTCCCAGTTCAGAGGCAGCATCCCATTTGCTTCCTTGGGAGATTATTATCCATACAATTTCATTCTCCTAATCTCAGATTCAAAAAGTCAAGGTAATGAAAACACAACTTTAGCCACTAGGTAAAATTTGGTATATGAGTGAGTACACTGATTTTACCCATTAAGAAACATAACACACTATGACTTTAGTAACATTAACAAGAAAAAACCCAATGTTTTGTGATGATGAATTCCAACTCAAGACCTTTAAGCACACATGCCCAAACACTAAACACACACATACACACACACACACACACACACACACACACACACACACACACACACACACACACACACTATAGCTTGCATTCCTTTTTTCTATTACCATCCAGATTCTTGCAAATCAGGCGATTAAAAAATAACCTTTTGAATGGTTAATGCTGTGCATGTGAATGAGGAAGCATTGAGTGAAATATAAAGATACAAATCTATGGTGGCTAGTTTTATGTCAGCTTGACAAAAGTAAATCACTGGAGAAGGGGGAAACACAACTGAGAAAAAACCTCCTTAATATTGGCCTGCAGGCAAGCCTGTGGGGCATTTTCTTAGTGATTGATGTGGAAGTGTCTCACCTATTTTAGGCAATGCCAGTCCCAGGATAAGTGGTTCTGGAGCATAAAAGAAAGCAGGCTGAGAAAGCCAAGGAGGGCAGGTCAGTAAGCAGTATTCCTTTATGGCTTCTGCTTCAGCTCCTGCCTTCCGGTTCCTACCTTGAGTTCCTACCCTGACTTCCATGGATGCGGGACTAAAAGCTCCAAGATAAAATACATCCTTTCCTTCCCAAGTAGCTTTTTGTTATAGTATTTTATCATACCTGAAAACAAATAAATGACAGCCCACCGAGAATAAAATTGTGTAACTCCAACATAAAGGTTGGTTATGGGAGTGTCCTTCAGTGTGGGCTGATCAGGCAGTATTATAATCAGAATGTTCTTTTCACATATGCCCCTTTAAGTTCTACATCCATAATGAAATGTATTGTAACGTGATCCAAAATCTCAGTGTCACAGTTCATTTGCTGCCCAAGTCTAATTAAAATAGTCAATTTTGTGTACTTTTCTTTGTTCCTAATATATCTTAAAGCAGTATGTTCTACATAAGATGTGTACATGCATACACATGTGTACATACATATGGATACGTTGGAGTATTTACGAATGAAATAGATAAAAACAGAGTAAGTATTGTATATTGGCAACTAAGAAAAATGTAGTGATTCAGCATATTAAAAAATGTACACACAAATTGACTTCAAATGACTAGAAGATTAATTGATATTTTAAGGGCTGGAGAGATGGCAAGAAAGTTATGAATGTATCCTGCTCTTGCAGTGGACCACAGTCTGGTTCATAGCACCCATATCAGGCAGCTCACAACTGCCTGCCATGTGAGTTCCAGGGGATCAGACACCCTCCTATTTCCTCTGTGGGTACCTGCACTCATGTACATATACTCACACATAGAACAGAGACTGAACATATAAACAGATCTTTTAAAGGTTTTTATATTACCTGGTTTAAGCTTCTTTTTATGTTTCATAATATATTAAAATGTGTTCCATGTCAATAAAATTAAATGTGTGCCAAAATGCCAACTGGTATTTATTTTGCAATCCCTGTAACGTTAGGAAGAATTAAACAGTCTCCAAAATCAGTTATACAGATCACTTTATTCCATTTTATATCTTGCTATTATGAGTAATTATGCAATAAAAACTTAAATATATGTCCTTGTATATCTGCCAGATTATGACCTTTATAATTTCTGTTTTGTGACTATATTACATTAAATAGTATATTTCTTTGGCTTCATTTCATTCAACACCATTTTTGAAACTACATTTTTAAAATGCAAAGCTTTGAAGAATGTTTTATTATCTTAATGTAAATGCGTCTTGTTTTTTTTCAAATAATTATTAAAATTAAACTTTATTGTTATGAGCTTCTTGAGTTTGCTTTACTTCTCCGTAGCTCATTTTAAGTCAGTAAAGAATGTTGATATCACATACATCATAGGGTATTGAGAGAACTGTATGGTGGCATACACACAGAGAGCTTAGAACAATTACTGGAATATAGGCATGGAAAATGCAATATTAAGTATGTAGCTTTGACTGAAGTATACCATCTAAATATATACCATGAAGTCTGAATAGAAACGTAACCATCTCCTTATGCACACAATCATAGCTCATCTGTATGAGGGGCTAATTCACACAAATTAATCAGTGATAATTCTGTACCTCTTCCAAACATGTTGACTATCACCTTTGCCTCTTATTATTTTAATGTAGTACTGAATATTATTCACTAATTTAATTAACTTTAACTAAATAAGTATTTTCGGTTTTAGTGTTTCTTTGTGTTTCCTTTCTTCCTACTGTGGAGAATTTATATTTTACATAATTAATTTTATCCATTTTCTTTGTTAAATGTAAATAATTGATGTATTTGTTTTTCCAAGAACCATGTTGTAGACTGAATTGCACTTTCTCTTCTGTGGAATCCTGTTCTTTCTGGCTCGTGGAGTGGTAGGCCAGCATCACCATGGCTTCCTTCCTCTCAAGCATCCCCACTAATCCCCATAGTTTACACATTATGCACACCAGTGATGTGCTAGCTCATGCTAAACACTTTTTTCTTTTCAGTGTTTCCTAGGATGTATATTCTGCTTTTAAATTTTCAATAGTCATCATTATGTTTTACCTAAAGATATAAAGTAGCATATTTTTCTCATGATCATATGATTCTAAAGCCATACACTTTTTCTTTCACACAGAACTTTATTATTTTACAATTTGCTTTCCTTCATAGTCTTTCTCCATAGTTACACATTCTTCATTATTGGAGCCTGAGTTTTCCATGCAGATAATCAATTGCCTATAATCAAGGTTTCAGGAGAGTCTACTCATTAAAGAACATTCACATTTAACACTTACTTGTATGGAAACACTTTAATGCCTTTCTCAGTTTCTCATTTTCTTTTACAGTTAGAAAATGTTTGGAAATGGGCAAGATAGTTCAGTGTGTAAAGGTGTTTGCTTCCAAGACTGACAACCTGTGTTTGAGCCTTTAGAACTAGATGGTAGACAGAGAAGACCAACTCCTGCAAGCTACAAATTGTCTTCTGACCTCCACACAAGAGCTGAGGCATTTCCTCCCATGGACACCCATAGACAAATGTAAATATTTTTTATTTAACTTCTACTGATTCTTTGTGGATTTCACATCATGTGTTCTGATCCCACTTATCTCCCCGCTCTCTCGAATCCTCCCTCTGCCCTTGCAACCTGCCCCCCAAACAAAACCAAATTTAAAAGAAAAACCAAAAACCAAACAAGACAAAGAAACAAAACAAAACATCAAATAATAATAACAATAACAACAATAACAACAACAACAATAATAATAATAATAATAAAAGAAGAATCTTGTGGAAGCTTTAATGTGGCCTATTGAACCACACAGTTTTTACCCTTTAGTCCATTCATCTTTACTTACAAGTGTTCATTGGTCTGTGTTGATATCCCTGCCTCATATTGCCAACAAAGGCCACTCACATGCCCAGGTTGCAATCTGTGACCATGTTAGTGTCCTAGGGCTGTCCTGCCACTGGGGCCAAGCCATTTTGATTGGCCAGTGTTGTCACTTGGTACCATGGTATCACCTGGACCAGGGCTGCTGCTGAGGGCCATTTCTGGGTCTGTGACTCTGTCACAGCCAGGGTCTGTGTTGATGTTCTCAGCTCCTGAGACCATCGAAGGCTGTGCAAATACCAGAGCTCAGGGCTGCCACCCGGTTTTTAGCATTGTTTTGCCACAAATATTATTACCCACTCCTGTGGAGCCATGTTGGTGTCCAAAGGCCATGCTGTCAGTAGGGTCCATGCTGATTTCAGTAGCCTTAGCTACCACCTGGGAGCATGATGATATCTAGGCTGGGCTGCTGCCTAGGTCCATGTTTGGGCCCATGGTCCTACCACAGTCAGGGTCTGTTGACATACGTGGTCCATGTTGCCACCAAAGACCACTCAGATGTCCAGGGTCTAGGCCACACCGCGTGGTCATGAGGGTGTCTAAGGGCCATGCCACCACCAGTACCTTGCTGATCTGAGTTGCCTACACTGTCACCCAAGGCCCTGATGTCATCCAGACCAGTGCTGCTGCCTAGAGCCATGTCTTAATCCAGGATCTGGGTTGATGTCTGTGGCTCCTGTTACCACCAAGGGCCATGTGGATGACTGGAGTCTGGCCAGCCATGAGGAACGAGGTCGATGTTTGAGGACCATGCTGCTTCCCTGCCAAGGCATTACTGATCTGGGTGGCTGGTGCTGCCACCTGGGGCCATAGAGAAATACAAGTGCCAAGGTGTTGCTTTTCTTTTCTCCTGTGCCTGGGGCCTAGAAGCCTCTGACTGTGTTTGGTATGATGGCACCCGACCACCCAGAGCCAGAGGCCTAATGGCTTCTAATTGAATGTAACCCTTCCAGAACAAGAAGTCTGGGGGGTAGCCATCTGTGTTCTCCACTGGCTCAGGCCTGGAAAGGGACAAGTGACTCTTGGTTGATTCTGCTGTAAATACATCTCTATGTTGGTATGTATCCAATATGAAGATGGGACATTAGCTATATGAAAGGGTGTACAATGCTTGCTACAATTGTTGATGCCTGTCCACAGAACTGAATGCCATATAGCCTAAATGGAAAATAAAAATGTCTCAAATGAGTTCATGAAATTACATATTGGACAGTCATTTTGTCCTTGACATTGTAGAATTTGGCACATATACTGAAACTTTATCGTTTTCCTCTATCCTTTTAAGAGCTGATCAAATTAACTTATTACTGTTTTTAATTTTGTTTTGCCACAAATATTTATTACCCACTCCTGTGTGGGATTCACATGATTTCAGATGTTTGCCAGTTCTGTTTTTCCTTCTCCCCTCATCTGATCCCAACATGCTTTCTGCTCCTTTGCATGGAAGTCATGCTTTTCATGGGGAAAAGCCCCTGCTTAGGCTCTAAGCCTGCCTCAAAGTGTATGTATGCATCTTCATACCATCCAGTGCTTTTCAGTCTGCTTCATGTCTGAAAGCAGTGATAGCAGTTGCTGGCCTTGACACTAGGATCCCTGTGCTTCACATGATATATAATCCTTCCCGGAAGGATTTCTGAATTAAATTTCCTAGACTTTCTCCAGTTTTCAATGACTTTCAGTATCTCTGTATATGTGTAAAGAGGAAAGAGAGATGGAGACCTGAGAGAGATGACTGTGCTCACCTCCCCATTGACAGAATTTAAATATCCACAAGGAGATCAGATGTAGAAGCATCATTGTTCCTTGATATCAGACAGCCTTGCTTGCTCTTTGGAGCCCACTACCTATGGTAGGATGCCTTGCTCAGCCTTGATACAGTGGGGAGGGGCTTGGTCCTGCCTCAGCTGAATGTACCTGGCTTTGTTGACTCCCCATGGGAGGTCTTTCCCTTTCAGAGGAGGGGATGGGGGAGGAAGTAGGGGTAGTGGGAGGAGGGGTGAGAGGGGGATCTGTGATTGGTATGTAAAATGAGTAAGAAAAATTCTTAAATAAAAAACTATGTAAATCCAGGACATAACAAACATAAGAAAGCTGATAAATTTTTACCCCCAGTGGAACTTATATGGTGTGCAGAGAAAAACACCATCAGTAAAATGGTCGAAAAGACTATATATGTTATGGGCCTTATTCATTTTGATTAACACACTAATAATTGCCACTAACAATTATCTAATCTATTTGGAATATTTTTTGCCTCTAAGCAGTAATGATTTTATGCTGTCTTAAGAACCGGTATTGAGTTGTTGTTGTTTTTTTAACTTCTTTATTGACTCTTTGGGAGCTTCACATCATGCACTCCTATTCTGTTCACCTCCCAGTCCCCGCCCCCAAATCTCCCCTTCATCCCTGCCATGCCCTCAACATAAAGAAACAAATCGAAGTGTGCACGCAAACAAAAGCAAAAGCAAAGACAAAACAAAAACCACTTCAACAGAAAAATCTCCTTGCCTCTCTTTCTTTCCTGCTTCTCCAACACCTCTTCATTCGTCCTGGGGGCACTGGAGGATTCAGTGTGCCATATAGTGTACCCTTTGTCCCATTAGTTCTACTGGCAAATATTTATCGCTTGGTACTGAAATTATTTAAATAATTATTTTTTCATTTAAATTCTTTAAAACATTAAAATGTATTTACATTTACATATAAAACAGCGTTTTAGTCCTATACATCTATATGGTTTACTTTCCATAGAGAAAAAATGCATTGCTTTTTGTCCTTGTTGTTGTTTATGAGCAACTAGAACTCTGTTCCTTGCAAGCGACACAGATACTACAAACACCAAAGGACGCACTTAATTTTCTCCTCTCTGAACATTAATTGCATGTGTGCTCACGTAATTCAGTGCTTCATTATTTGCAAATATATAATAAGAGATCTATCTATTTAGGGTGACAGTGCCCAATAGGATCTTGTGAATTTCAAACTCAGTTTACAAAGAACAGAAAGAACAGAACCATGGAGAGTTATTGAAGACTGCAAAGCTATTTACCCACAAACTAGTGGTTAGAACACAGGCATGTTCTCTCTCTCTCTCTCTCTCTCTCTCTCTCTCTCTCTCTCTCTCTCTCTCTCTCTCTCTCTCTCTCTCTCTTTCCCTCCCTCTCTCCCTCCCTCTGTCTCTCCTTCCTTCCCTCTCTCTCTTCCTCTTTTTGCCCCTCCCTCCTTTCTCTTCCTCTCCTTCATTCCCACCCCCCTTTTTCTGGGCATTTCTGGAAACCTATCACCGAACATTATGCTCTATGTGCTATGATCCCATCTATACGTACATTATTGCTAGGGTTTGGGAAGATCTTAAGTGCTAGCATATAGTGGACAGTGCATGCTTTCTTTGTCTTGTGGCTACTTCCCTTGTACACTTAAGTAGCAATCATACACTGAGCCATAGACACATGACAGAACAATGTGACAACCTTCAAGTTTTTCTCTCAATGTAAGGTCATAGAGGAAAATATTTCGGAACAAAAGAAAACATATTTTGACTCTATGAATAATTTAAAAAAAAACTTGGAGTTTGGTAAACCCACCCATAAACATCATCTCATTAAATCCTTCAGTGACTTTGCATTACACTATCTACAAATTAATAATAAGAAATATATATTTCAGAAGCAAAACAACTTTACAAAGAAAATGTGTGGGAAGGCAGGGAGTTGAACATTGTCTACTTCAATAAAAGCTGAAACTTTCTATCACTTCTCCACAGACTGATGCTGTTTATTGAATCCTGACCAAACGCTCCTGTATCTAACTCACCCCAAATGAAACCTGTGATTATCACACAACATTTAAAATACATAGAACCTAGAAAAATACTCCTTCAAACATGTAAGCTCGCTTATTATTTCTCGCGAAAGTGGTGGTAACAGTTCCATGAAAAGGCATGTGATTTCACTGCTGGGTACTGTGCACAGCCATAATGGGAAGCATCTTTTCTTGGTATTGTATTGAATAAAAGTAATAGATCTATTTGTTAATGATCTCTGGCATTAAGAAAAGGAAAAGCCCAAACAGTTGTATGTTGAGTAACTCCTCATGTACCCTGTGTAATAGCTGCTCAATTTTTCTTTTTAAAAAGCCGAGATTTTTATGTGAATTCTCCCTTCCATTGGCTAAGGAAACACCCAGTGCAAGAAACGCCTTCTACACTGACAGTTACCATTGAAATATACTGCCACCTTATGACAATTCTTTTTATATCTTAATTTTCAGTGCACTCTATTTAAAAAAAATAACTCACTAGGAATACGACCATAAAACATGAAAATAATATGTAAATTATCTGAAACTTAAAAAAAATGTTCATTAAATCTATTGGATGCATTGGATGGAATCTGAGGGACAAAAGTCTGCATTTAAACGCATTTTTAGATTTTTTGCATAAGACAATAATTTTGAAGACATAATGTAAGCATTTTAAAAACCAAGGAGGCTGGATATGACTGGTCACATGCTGTCATTGAACACTGAACCTAACTAACATTTATAAATAACTTTCAACTTCAACATTCACAGATTATACACAAAGTAGTTTTTCCTTATTGTGTCTCTAATTTTGCAGAAACAAACAGGGGATTAAAGACTGCCCAGGCTTTTAGCTGAGAAGGAAATTATCTGAAAAAAAAAAAAAAAAACCAAAGAAGAAGAACAGATAATAAATATAACATACATTGTGAGGAATTCAGAATAAGTCAAAGTTAAAGTTCTATAAAATACTATTTTTTTTCAATATATTAAGTACCCTTTATTTTTATTGCACTAGAAAATGTATCCCTCACCCAGGGTGATTTCATTTTCCTTCAGGGATCCATTGAGTCATGGTAGTAATGGTTTCTGCTTTTCTTTCTGCATTAGCTACTAAAGGATGTGCAGACAAATTGATGTTTTGGGTTTTTTTTCTACAAAGCACATACAAAATTATTGCACAGTTGTGTGCACTAATATTATTTCTGGCTACATGTTATTTTTCTGCCTTATTTTCACTTTGGCTGGATAGTACTTTCATTTGAACATATACACAGGACATTGTAGAAAGAATATTGGTTTTGGGCAGTAAGCAACCAGACTTAAAATACACATGTTTTACAATCTGAACTGCCAGACCCTGTTTTTCACTGGCTATATAGCATGATAAGTTATGTCAGATTTTGGGATAATCTACACACGTACCATTTATAAATTGAGGTAAAAATGTGTTTAGAGATAACTAATATTGATTGGGATGGACACCTGATACATAGTGGTTACGAATATAGCCTAATCTATGCACTGTTTGATTAAAAGAAAGGTTCTGAAGGCATTATGTTTTGTAATTACATTTAAAATAGAGTTCTCAAATCAATGATATCTTAGAACTCTGGGAAAACAGTATTAACTTATTGCCCTGTACTTTTAAAATCACCCCAGGCTCTTTGAAATTACACAAAACTATTAAATATTAAAGATATGCTCAGCTGAATAAATTAGAAAATAATGAAGGAAGGAAGAGAAATAACATGGTGGTTTTGAGGAGAAATTGGACAGTTTACTAAAGTTTGTTTAAACTTCACAAGCAAAGAAATAAATCTAAAAAAAATTAAACATAACATATTGCTTAGTTTAATTACTAATTTGCTGTTTGCCCAAAGTTTAATCAAGAGAGTTCTTACATGTGGCTGACAATGGTGACATCTGTAAAAGTTGGTGCCACATTGGAGTCTTCCAGGCACAGCAGCACCTGGTGACGCCGCGGGGAGAAATTGTGGATACTTCTGGAACATACTGCAACAGCTGTCAGCTCAGAAGGAGGTATATTCTAAGTTCTACCAAGCAAGTAGTACTCTACAAAACCTCACCCTGCCCGGTCCTTTAACTGAAAGGAAGCCAGATGGAAACAGGCAACTTGTCACAGCGCAAATGAAGAATTACTATAAACCCCACGGCATGCATCTCTGAATGTGTAGCACTGAAAATCTGCCAGCTCAGTTTTCCAAATAACTTCACTGGCATTTTTAAGAATACTAAAGCGGCTTGATATTGTGTTTGGTAAGTAAGATACTTTATCTCTAAGAGAATGCAATAAAAGTGAACAATGGGAGTAGGGTCACTAGAAAGGAGACAACATCAGCATTGTTCTAGAAGGTTCTTAATGCCAGAATGACTATTACTGCTTCTCTCACAACAGTTAGCAGTTCAGTCTGCTAGGAGACACAACCAGAGAAAACCAAGAAAACAAGCTGTATTATTCATGATGTATTGGCTCTGGCTAACCCTCCACCTGCACCTCCATTACACACCGCTATTTCTATCCACTGTGTGAAATTACCATAATAACTTTAACTAGATCGTGGGCAAATTTAATTGTGAATGTACACAAAGACCAAGACTAGTAATTTTGTTTTGTATTCAAGTACAAAAATTACTTGTAGTTTTAAAACCACCATGAGGCTTTTCATAAAATTGGACATACATAATTATTTCATGTTTTGAGTACCAGCATTGCTATTTGTGAGATGCCACTGGGAATGTGTTGATTTGCTCACTCGCTCTTCTATGCCTACATAAAGACATTCATGGAGAGCCTATTATATAACAGCTACCATGAATTTTATTTACAAGGAGCCATTCCTTAAACACAACCAAGCATTTCTTTAACAGTCATTGTCTTGTTTAAAATGGGGAAGTACCTTGCAAATTCTGAAAGAAAATCATTTGTATCAAGAATCAGAATCATATCACGCATGGCTCCTTTGAATATGACATCCTAACAATGTGATAGAGACCATTAAATGTCTCAGAGTTATCTGCTCACATTTCTCACGATGCTCTTTAGTGCATTTTCCTGGCAGCTTTATAATGATAGACATTATCTACTTCTAAATGAATCCCAACGATGAAATATATTATTCTAAATTCTAACAAGCAACTCTTTTTCTATGCCAATATTACATTTTAGTATAGTTAACTAACACTAAATAATGTTTCCAAATGCTTCTCAACTTATAAGACGTTTAATTGGATGAGGCATACCACAGATACAGATGAGAAAGCTGGTCATGGTGACTTTGAATTGGGCCTAAGATTGTACAGAAACAGCTGAGTAGATCCAGCAGATGAACTTAGATTTGCATCAAGCCTGTATCTTGTTCCAAACCTTTAAACCCTGCTACTTAAAGTCTTTAGATAGAAAACGTCACTGTGGAAAGAAAGGGAACCACCAAGGAGCAGAAAGAAAGGAAGAAACACAGACACTACTTTCTGCCCTGACACTTTGACTTCCTTTCACTCTCAAAGCAGCACAAATCATGGCACAAGCAATACTCTATGTAAGATGTACTGCTTTTGTGAGTTACACTGCCCAGAATGGAAGAGGTACTGGCAACATGACAATTTCCTAATTCTTCCTCCGTAACAAGTTGTTTTACCACACCTTAGTCTTCAAGCCTACCCTTGAATTTGCTTTGTTATTACCAGATAGCTTCCATGGTTAACAACAGTTCAAGAGACAGTAGTCATGGCATCTTGCCTGGAGTGTGATCTACAAGTCCTAGGAACCAACCCTTCTGAGCTCTTCTTCTTTTTCTTTTTCTTTTCATTCATTCTTTCTTTCTTTCTTTTCTTTTTTTTTTTTTTTTTTTTTTTTTTTTTTGAGACAGAGTTTCCCTGGGTATCTTTGCACCTTTCCTGGAACTCACTTGGTAGCCCAGGCTGGCCTCGAACTCACAGAGATCTGCCTGGCTCTGCCCCCCCACCTCCCCACCCTCCGAGTGCTGGGATTAAAGGCGTGTGCCACCACCACCTGAGCTCTTCTTTATCTACAGGTAGGATATCTACACAAGGAGCTATATGCATGTGGTACAGGGTGGGGTTTCTCCACTACCTCTACTATCTATAGACTCTATGTAAACTCATTACCTTACAGTGTAATTTATGTAGGAGCTGGTGAACAAGAATAAAGCATAAAACTCTCATTAACTTTCCATGAACTATAGGGAATTTTTACTATGAAGCAAAATCTGAAGAACTGACCAAAGCATCATAATGCTTTTATATTTTTAAGACAAAAAAGGGAAATAAATTTGTGAAGAACAGAAAGCTAGTAGATATTTGGAATAAGGTACTATATATTCTAGGGCTATAACTATATACTAGAAATTTATGATTTTTCACAAAATTATTATTTGAATGATCAGGGCAACAAACGATTAGCTTCTTCTGGAATAAGGTGAATTGAATGGCCTTTGTCTGCATGCTGGTTAGTGGTCATTCAATATATAAACAACATGGACTGGTGAGATGGCTCAGCAGATAAAGCTCCTAATATCAATTCCTGTGACATATCTGGGAGAGAGAGTTGATGCCTGTGGGTTGTCATGCTATGATCACATGTAAATATATAACATGGCATCTTCATTCAAAGGCACAGTAAATAAATGCAATGTAATAAATACTAAAGAAATGATCTTTTTATAGAAGCAGACTTTTACCAGGAAACTTGCTTTATTAGGAGAGATTTTGCTTCAAGAAAGAGGTTGCTTCTAAATGAAAGAATCTCCATTTTCAGATTTGATTTTCAAGTCAAGATGAGGAGACATCCTTAGGTCTAATAAAGCCAACAATAAAAAAGTGGATTTGAAACAAGTGGAAGGCCACACCTCAGCTCCCAGAAGGACTTTATCACAAATCCTGAATCTGACTCAGTAGCATGTAATAAAAAGCATCTTGTTTTCTCTACAATCCCACATACTTTTTAATAAAATTATGGTTCCCATGACAACAGATGGTATCTTAGGAGAGGTAATGTCAAAGTAGAAATAATAAACTCTTGGCTTAAATGTGATGCTGACAGTATGCTGACAGTATTATCGCCTCACTTTTTTGGTAGAAATATAGTAAGAATTCATAAAACATGAATCTCATTATGGCAGAACCAATGTAATGTGCATAGTTGAATTTTCATTCTAAACAAACTAAGAATGCTCAATATAGGAAGAACATCAAATGCAGGGGGTGAAAACCTAGGGCCCTTTCAATGTCTGCTTATCACATTCTCTCTCCAGTATTTTCTTACATGAAAGCCACACTTTTCCTTTTTAAAAATCTTTCATAGACTGCAAATAAACCAATTTTTTCAGCTCTTCCCAACAACAGTAAGAGTGTAGATTTCAAAGCATTAGAGATGGCTCAGTGGTTAAGAGCATTCACTGCTCTTGCAGAGGACCTGGGTTCTGTTCCTCACAACCACATTATGATTCACAAGCACATATAACTCCAGTTCTAGGGGATCTGATACTCTCTTATGCATGCCTCCATAGGTGCCAGATGCTCATGAGGTGAATATACATAACACTCACCTACAACACAAAGGTCTAAAGCATTCTTCCATCCTGTCGTTGTGATGTATACTGTTGAAACCACCATGTGTCAAAGATTATTTTATGGTAAGAGAGGATCCATTATGTTCATCCTCATCAAGATCTGAGTCCTTCCTGAGGAGTCACTGGCATTAGTCATCTTATTAGCTCATCTCTGGATGAAGTGGAACAGACACCTGGCATTTACACCTAAAGAACCACTTGCATTTTCGGCTGTAGAGTGTGATTTGTGAGGGCTGGTATTAATTTACACATTCTAAGGCCCATCAGTTAACTTGTGCTATCTTGGCAACAAGTAGTTATCACTTATTTTGTCTAACCTAAAAATAGCAAAAATTTGCCAAAGGAAATCTTGCTGAAATACAGCATATACCTGCAAAAATCTGGGTGGAAAAAAAAAAAAACTATTGCTAGCATAACTACTGAGGGAGAAAATTGTGTAAATTGTTCTCTTTCTGCATGCAAGTTTCTAGCTTTCTACCCCAGTTAATCACTGCTTCATATTTTATGCTTTATTTCCCTGGATTTGGAAGAAAAAAATACACAGGTCACTGCGAACTAAGAACAGCCTTTAAAATATTCATGCAGCCTTCTTTTCTCCATACAAAAGCCATGATAAAATTGAACACTTTGTTCAATTACAGGAAAGACTACTACAGATTTCAAGTTACGTATGCACATACAAAAATGCCTAAAGTCTGGAAGAAAATAAAAACTTTCTCTTGTTTATCGATCTCTCAGCAGGATCCTTTGTATAGGCAGTAAAAATATTTGAAGGAATAACTTAATAAGCCATAATTGCGCCTATAACAAAAGTAATACAGAGTAAATACGACTATCTTTATCTAAAGCAATCCAAAGTAAGTGCGACAATCTCCCCAAACAGTGGAACTGATCATCGTAGCAATACTCTGGGGAAAGAAGGAAGATCCAAGATGCGGTAGTATTAGCCACTGCCTCCTACTGTCAATCTGCACTTAGAACAGGGGCAGTCATCCTGGCAAATGCCCCATGTCAGCCTGTAACACACGAAAAAGGGTGAAAGGAGGCAATTTATAAGATTTCCCTTACCCATCAGCGGAGAAGTAGCCAATATGTTAAGGAATAGGCCTTGACAAAGACCGCAAGACTAACGCAAACTTTAAACTAATGATCCTTTTGCAATTTTTATGATGTGTTCAATTCATTAAACAGAAAAACGAAGTACTGGGGGAAGTTGTAAACAAACAGATTAGGCTAAATAAGGTTGCAGAAATAAGTGGACACGTTTTTATCAAGAGTTAATAATTCTTGAAATTTTATTTTCTGAATCTAGGAGAACATTATATAATATATAATATAATATAATATAATATAAATGTTAAAGTATGTTTGTGTGCTACAGTGATGGCATTGTTAATAGCTTCTGCAGAGATTGCACTACCACGGACCTTTTGTAGTCACCTGCTGCTCACATCTGGAAGGTGCAATTTCATAAGATTACCTCTAGAAAGAGTACACTGTCACGGAAAATTAGGCAGCTGGAATAATTATTGCACTACAGTGTAAAAATTATCGTATTGGTTCTATGAGGCATAATGTTCCAGAAATGCCTCTGATCAGTCCTGGTTTCTGCTGCTCAACTGGACTATCTGTGTGAGTGCGCACCATCAGTAAAATGTTGGCTGAAAAGATGCTGCCCTGGTTTTAAGGCTCTTCTCAAACAAGGATGGAAACTGTCATATTTGTTCTCTTAGAATCCAGATGCTCTGCTGTGAGATGCAGTTTAGTCTACTGAAGTGTGAGGAGCCATGTGGGGGAGAGGAAAAAAAAGGTACCTCAGCCAAAAGCTTCCACCAACTGTCAGCCATATGTGTGAGGCCATCTCAGTCCCCCCAGCACTGGCTGACGTCCCATGTGAGTGAGCACAAGCAAGACGGGCGGAGCTGCCCACAGAACCCAGCCAAGTGACAGAATCACGAGAAAGAGTAAAACTCTTAAGTTTGGGGACATTAATTTTGGGGTGGTTTATTACTCAATGATATAGATCTATCATAAAGTAAAAAAAAAAAAAAATCATCCATACCCTATGAAGGCTTAGAGAATCTAACTTGATTGTGTCCCAAATAATACAATGTTAAAAAGTTAAAAATTTAGTTCACCTGAGCTCTTACTATGGACTGAACAGTATAAAGAAAAACTAAAATATATTCTCAATTTAACACAGAAATCTGTGTCAGAATAAAGGTCCTCTTAACAAGATATTACATATATTCCTGGTACTCAAACACAATAGTGCTGTGGGTACACTTTTTTTTTTCCTGCTTTGGTCTGATTGGATGTACTTCCTAGCCTGTGGTATGTGGTGCTGGCCTAAGTTCCTACTGTTGTTTTCTACTTTTCTCAATTCCCCAGAAAAGCGATATTTGAATTTCAAAGTGAAATTGCATATAAAAGTATCTTCTAAGGCATTAAGCACCCCCCACCCCGTGCAAAGAACTTGTTTCTACAAATCACCCAACTCCATTCATGAATAAACAAGCCGTGTCTTTGAACACTACAGATCTTAGATCAGTAGTACCGAGGAAGCTTTGCTATAAAAAGGTGAAGCTATAGACTGCTTTCAGTCTTCGGCAGAATGAGAGCTGGATGGTTTTACAAGATGAAGGAGGGCAGCTGGGTAGATGGCTCTGTCACTAAAGCACTTGCTGTGTCAATGAGAGGATCTGAGCTTGAGCCCCAGCATCAACATATGAAAGGTCCTATGGTAGTATGCTTGTAATCCCAGTGCCCAGGAGATGGAGACAGGTGGTTTTTGGGTCTTTTCGGTAGTCAAACCAGCCAGCTTAGCAAGCTTCAGGGTAGTGATAGACACTAAGGAACTACTTGCAACATGGACATCCTAAGTTGACTTATGGTCCAGCATGCATGTGCACTCACATGTACACCCACACAAACACCCCCCCCCCCACACACACACACACATGGAGAGGGAATACTTCAAGATTGTAAGAATGTAAATGAATCTGAAGAATAAAGACAGAGGTCCTAGGAGTACAGGATGCTATTTGTTTGGAGACAAGGAGCTTGGTAACAGGAAAGCATTAATGAAGGGGCAGACACTTGCAATCCACACTGAGAGCCTTGCATACATTTACTCAGAACATCCTCAGAAATCTTTGCACTGTTTATGAACAACTTCTTAGAATGAAGTTATTCTGGAGATGGACAAAAGTGATGTTTTGCCAAAGACAACTTAGGCTCAAAAAAGACATTTCTCCCAGACGCTCCTGACTGCAGAGATTCAGGTTTATAAACAGGTGTGAAGCTGTGTGGACATCAGCTTTCTTGAACAAGAAAGAACACGAGGATAAGAGGATTTTAGTCTATAAAATGCTTTCTTCAATATTTTGAACATAATGGTACCAAACCTGGAGGGATCTGGACCAGGGAATCCTGGAGAGAACTGTTATATATATATTTAAATATAATATACAGGCATAACATAATATATATATATAGCAATATATATATATATATATATTATATATTATGTTATGCCTGTATATTATATTCATATACAGGATTTTCATAGAGGACATAGGGTATTCTGAAACAATATGATTTATATGGTTCTGTTACTTTTTGATTCAGAGAAAAAAGAATACATTCTATTTTTCTGAAAAAAAGGGATATATATTGTGAAAGTAAACTCAGTGGGTTTTGTTTTCATAACATTTGAATATTATTTCTTACTCTATATATCTTCTTTACTTTCTTTCAGAATCTTTCAAAACTATGCACATTTCAGATCAGACATTGAAAAAATGGAATTACTAGGTCATTCTACTAAGTTAAAGATATTCTATTAGGAAAAGAAATCAATAGATAATTTTATCACTTTTATAAGCATGATTAAATATTATCTACTATTATCACAGTTATATTTCAATCTTTGATATAAGCTGTATTCAAAAATAGATTTCTAGTTATCTGCTAAACTATTAAAATATATTTTATGCATAAGTGAGTTATCAAGCTTAGTATTTTTCTTTATTGTTTATACACTGAGTTAAAAAAAACTCTGAAATCAAATACACACAAACAACCAAAATAGATGGTGTAATTGTATTTCTATATTTGTATGCATACATACATATGTATGTAACAATAGTAATCAAAGAAAAGGGGTCTACCAGTTTGAGGAGGAGTAAGAGCAGGGAGATGGAAGAGGTTCAGGGAGTGAAAAGAAAGGTGATGTAATTATATTTAAATTAAAAATGCTTTTAAAATGACAGGTGATGGTGGCACATGCCTTTAATCCCAGCATTCGGTAGGCAGAGGCAGGCAGATCTTTGTGAGTTTGAGGCCAGCCTGGTCTACAGAGTGAGATCCAGAAAAGGCACAAAACTACAAAGCTACACAGAGAAACCCTGTCTCAAGAAAACCAAAAAAAAAAAAAAAAAAAAAAAAACCTTTAAAAATAAAATAATAAAAATAAAAAGAATTGTAGAAATAAAAATAGTTTATTCAGTTTAAATGAATCTTAAAAAGTTTAATATAAAATGCAAGAAAATTCTAATTATCCCTGTTACATGAGGATTATGAACAATTTCTGCAGAAGTACAATTTATATCCTTTATATCCTGTAAGGAATAAAGTATTCCTTTTTCCCTCATGTGTATGTGTGTGGGTGGGTGCATGCCTATTTGTATGCATGTTTACATGTGTGGGGGTGCATGTGTCTACAGATGTGTGTGAATATGGATACATGTTCATGTGTGGACCAGGAGGTGACTGGGCATCTTCCTCAAGTGCTCTCCAGCTTATGTACTGAGGTAGGATCTCTCATTGAACACAGAGCTTGCCACCTTATGCTGGGAATGCACTGACTCTACTTTCTGAGTGCTAGGACAACAGCTGAACCAAGACACCGAACCAGCAGGAGATCTGATCTCAAATTCAAACACTGACACTGCCAGTGCTTCTCTCACTGAGCCAATTCCTAGCATAGTTGCTCCATTTTCTCCTGTGTTTTTCCAGCATTATGGTATATTATGATCATAGTCCCTCCTTCTACCAAACAACAGAGCACACACCCATCTTCACAATAAGTACACAACCCCTACATGCATCTCCACAGGGCCCTTAGAAGTCTCTGCCCCCAGCTAATAGCAAACAGATGCCTCCTATCATTCAGGTAGGAAATACCACAGACATGTCCACTTACTTTGAAGAACATACTGATTGGCTCTCACAGATGTAGCACTAGAGTACTGGAGTAAGGTTTATGGTCCAGGGTCTATTTCAGGATACTGGGCTAAAGGTTTTGTAGAGGAGTGAAGAATTGACCTCTGTGGGAATGCAGAAGCTTTCAGAGAAGCCATGCCCAAGACTGATGATCACGCAGGCCTGCTCATGAATCAGTGAGTCCCTGCTGCAGTTCTTTTGATGAGTAGTAAGGGGAAAAAATGGTCTCCTTGCTTTTAAGAAAAGCAGTACTTTTAAACAGTAGTGGATACACTGAATAAATGTATCCCATTCAGAACCCAACACTGTGTATCAGAAGAAAATAAGCATTGCACATACCTGCCTAGAGCTATTCTGATCTCCAAAATCTGTGCATTTAAATATTCAAAGAAAACAATAATCAGAAAGGTCTTTTGTTTAGCTAAATTGTAGTAAAACACTAGTTAATAGAAAGATAAGACAGAAGAAAGTGATGAGGAAAAAGAAGATAAATAAACTCTAATTCCACTATTGCTTCATAAAATGTAATGCTGATAATAATTTTGGAAAATTTAAATTGAAAAACTTCATCTCAAAGGATGGATTCATGCTTCTTAATAGTTGCAAACCACAGAAAACATGTTGACTAAGCTCTGTTACATATGATAATAATGCAGTGGGGAGTAGACATGCTCTAAATAACAACTATGAACTGTGTCTATCATATACAAAAGAAAGAGCTCGAACACAGGAAGGCCCAGGTCATCTCCACTGTCCTGACACTGTCTACTTGGACATCAAGGAGAAAACAGCAGTTCTGTCCTCTTCAGTCTGCATTAGACCTCCTTGTGCTAAACATTTTCCATGCATGCTTTCTCTATTAGACTATGCTGTGTGTCAAAATCCTCATCTCCAATTTACAGATGATGGTACAGGGTCTGGACAATATCAGGTCACTCAGAAGTCTCACTAAAAATAACATAAAAATGTTCTTGATAATGGAATGTGTAAATGTGTAGATTCGGTCAAAATCACATTTCTTTGTATAAAAATTACCAGTGTTGGGCAGAATCAAAATGAGTGTATATAATTCCCTAATCTCTCTGGGAAGAAATAAGCAGTAAGAGGCATCCATTCAAAAAGTTACTTTGGGGAAAGAAAAATGCAAAATGGGTAATATCAATTGCTAGAACACAGAGCCCCTGAAGTAGTTCTAAGCACCTACATAAAAAAGCTAGGTGTGGCCATATACAATCCTGACACCTCAGTGCTTGTGGATGGCAGAGAGAGGAGGATAGCACCATCCAAATTCCTTGTGCTGAAAGGCCCTATTTCAAGGAGGGAATGTTACATCAGAATGCCCACCATCTTCCTTTGGCCTCTTCATCCTCATACAGATGTTCACATACAAGATACACTAATATAAATAAAGTATATTTACTGGAAAGAAGTTCCATCCAGCTCTTTTATTCTATCATTCATCAACTCTCTAAATACAAAGAAAGTGTCCTTTATAGTGGATGAATGGCAGACACATGATCAGCTGTTTATCATTGAGCAGACACTATCGTTTATAAGTCATGAGATGATTCTACTATAAGCCATACCTAAAATGCAAACTCATGGGGAATAAAGAACTAAAGCAAATATGCCAGAATAAACTTCCTGCACAAATCCAACCTTCCTTTTAAGGATTTTTACCTTTATCTTAGCAATTCCTCTGTGTTTCCTGCCCCTCATGAAATGAGCAGCCTCCACTTCCACAGGCAGTGAGAATCATGATGTTATGCTTAAAATATAGGGCCAATAATTATGTACTGAACTCTCTGAAATGATAAATCAAAGCAAGACTTTCATCCTTGATTTTTTCAAAACTCAGGTAATTTATCATGGCTACAAGAAAAGTTATATTTGTTGCATCCTTAAATGTCCCTGAATAAGTCTTCACCCTACTTCACCTTTCTTAATAACAACATTAAAAATAATCTATATTGCTGTTATGAACATGAGTATATGAAGATGCTGAACCAACAAAAGAGAGAGGAATAGAAAACAAAGGAGAAAGAGAAGGAACAGAGAAGCAGCAGGAAGAAAAAACATGCATCCAAGAGTATTGATGTGAATTATTTGCTTAGTTACAAAAGTAACAATTACACTGTAACTCTATGGGAACTATAGTAACTTCACAGTAGCTCATGATACTGCTCTCACCCTATATCCTGATAACTGTGAAATTAATTTGCAGCACTACTCTATGTGTCAGCTCTAAGCTGTTCCCTTGGTTACAGTATCCCTGTACCATTGAGAAGGAATGGTTGGCAGGAAAATGGGCAGCAACAAGCTGATTATGCAGGGGAAAGTTTCTGTCTAAATACACATAACATAGCAGTCACTCCTGGAAAAAGCACATGACTCCCCGAGAGTTCTCTCAGGGCTGAAAGTGCAGACCAGCAACAGAGCATTTGACTAGCATGTGTAAGATTGTGGGCTCCCTCCTCTGCAACATGTGTGCACATGCTCTCTCTCTCTCTCTCTCTCTCTCTCTCTCTCTCTCTCTCTCTCTCTCTCTCTCTCTCTCTCTCTCTCTCTCTCTCTCACACACACACACACACACACACACACATCAAGCCAGAGTTCTCTGCTTAGTTTCCATTATCTATGGACTGAACTACTTTAAATAAATGGCAAGAAATAATCAAACTTTATATTTAACAACAGAGTTTTCTTATTTTGGAGACAATTGCGAGGGAAAAAATACAATACATCTATCTTGCTATGTTTTCTCTTTTCTGTTAAAATCATTACTAGAGGAGAAAGGCCATATATAAGTGTGTGTGTGTGTGTGTGTGTGTGTGTGTGTGTGTGTGTGTGTTACAGATATGTATGAGTCAGTGAAAACTGAGGTGGCAGATGATAGCTAGGCAACCACAAGATACAAACAAAAATACCTGACATACTGGAAAGTAATTTTGCTTAAAGAAATCCACTCAGGAAGGAAGATCAGTTACTTGGCAATTTACTAATGACTGTCACAGAATGGAAAGTCGAATATATGGCTCAAAGTCAATTTGCATCTCTCCCTATTTTAATTCAGCTTAGAACTTTGAAGATAGATTACATTTATTACTACATGATACGAAACAAGAAATCATGAATTACAGAACTTTATTTAAATAATCATGCATCCCAATCTGCTGCTGTCTTTATCACTGGAGCTGGTGTCAGCTCTGCCTTTCAGGTACCTTTCATTCTTCCAGGCTGTGTATGGTTCCAGAACTATGATGAGTTGGATGAGTACTCTGTTTCAGCTAATGATTACTTGTCTGTGCTAGACCAAACCATGGCCTTCTCAGGCAACACCAGAAGCTGAAGCTGCTTTGAAAATTGTATATTGAGATATAGGAGTGCATCCTAACATTTGTGACAAACACTGACAAGTAATATTTTCTTTAGAATGCAATACATTGTTAATAGTTACTGCAAAGTCTTTGGTGTTCTACAAGCTTTTGCCATGCAGAACAACTAACCTCATACAATGCCAGGTTCAGAAAAATCTCTGTGGAGGAGTGAGGTCACCAACAACAATGTAATGGATCTTAGCTGGCTCCTTTCTACCTGGTGGTTTCATTTCTCATCACTGGGACAAAACTATTAGCATAAACAATGTAAAGTAGTAAGAATTGATTTTTAAGCTTGAGGTACAATAGGCTTTAGTACAGCCTGGGAAGGATGACATGACAGAAGAAATTATTTAAGCCAGGAGAAGAAAGGGAGAGGGAGACTTGGGGTAGGGAGGTGAATGAAGATGAAGAAGGAGGGACAGAGGGGTGGAGGGAGAGAGAAGAAGAGTGAGAGTGAGACAGAGAGAGAGAGGAGAGAGAGAGAGAGAGAGAGAGAGAGAGAGAGAGAGAGAGAGAGAGAGATCTCATACCAACCCAAGTATTGAACATAGGAAGATCACAAGAGTTGTATTGTTTTTATACTTAATGTAATGATTAAAATAGTTTAAAATATATTCACTTCAGTGATTAAGTAGTCCATCTGTGTTCATAAATATCTGAGTGTGCCTTTCACAGCAGGTGTAAAGGGTAGTCTTGACAAATGAGGGCAGCCTTGTGAGTTTGGCAGACAGTAGTATAAATTCCAGCTTGGTCACATAGGAAAAAAGACCATATTAAATTTTCCTGAAGGCTTTTTTACCAAGATGAGGTCAGAGACTCTGTCTCCACTTCTTATTCTCCTTTTCAAGGCAAGGAAACATGTTCTGTATGGTGCTAAAACTCTTCATCCATCTTCATACATGCTACTTTTCCATCACCTTCAAATAGGCCACTATGGCATGCATCAAGGTGGGCCTGGAAGT
The DNA here is from genome assembly GCF_049852395.1 of Peromyscus maniculatus bairdii. Taxonomy (NCBI): domain Eukaryota; kingdom Metazoa; phylum Chordata; class Mammalia; order Rodentia; family Cricetidae; genus Peromyscus; species Peromyscus maniculatus. The sequence goes on along the minus strand of NC_134857.1, from coordinate 98,373,844 downwards.
CTATACACTTTACCACAATTAATGCACATTCTCTCACCCCATGGAAAACTGGTGGGGTAAATTTTTTTTACAGTGGTTACTCAATTGTATTATATCAGGTGAGAATAGGTTCTCATGAAACTCATGATTTAAGTAACTGTAGTAGTTCTTAGGAGGTAACAATAATAATTAACTCAGACCCCTGCTGGGTCATGTGGTTTTTATTTAAGCAATCAATTAGCACATTCTCAAGAAATCCACTGAGTACATAACAGTGGTTTCTAGGAGCAAAGATAAACCTGCATGAATAAGTTTTCATCTGAGGGTGGCAAAAAAAAGTCACCTTTGGAAGTCCACACTGGTTATCTGAAATAGCAAAGGTGAGGAATAAATTACGTGATCCATCATAATCTGAAATAAACATGTGTTTCCACTCTATGATTTTGGTCTTTATCCCAGTCTGACCCATTTTTTGAGATTGTACCTCAAGATGCTCTCCCACAGAGCTTTCACTGAGAATACTTTAATCCATTTTCTTAAAAATCTATAACAAAAATTACAAGGGCTTCAATGTCTTATCAAAACTCTTTTGTCTCAAAAATGGCCCATGTAAAGGATAATCTTCAGTAAATGTGACTAAAGTATTTTATACCCGTGGCGCTGAATTGTTCCATTGGAGAAGAGCAAAAAGAAAGAAAAAAAGTTCATATTGCCAAAAATAGAATGATGTTGTCATCTCAATGTGTTTTTTATTTTCTGTTTTATTAATTTAAACATCTCAACCATATTCTCCACACTAGCCATTTGATTGCTCAATTACCCCTTGGGCAGGGCAGGGCCCCTGCTGGACCTGTGTTCGGAGTGCCTAGCAGAGTGGTTAAAGACAAAATAGGAAAGCAGAGACAGCAGGCAGCCTGAAGCCCTACTTCCTTTTCTTATGTAAGATCTCTTATCTGTTGGTGATTTTAACTTCACAGGGGTGAGCCACTACTTTGTATGCATTATAGAAATAATACTCTTGATTATTATGAAAATCATACAGAATATGTAGAAAAAGTTCTTGACACACAGTTCACAAGCTACAAACCACTACCACCATTTTTATTAATTTCATCATCATCATCATCATCATCATCATTATCATTATACTTCTCCATTCTATTGTAATTTAGTTCATCCCTGATTTTACTGTTTAAACTCTGTCTTTAATAGTCCCAGATCAACTTTTACCAGGGAACCTGGCCTCCTTAGCTACTCAGTTTTTCCATTGTTCCTCCCTTCAAAACCACTGGTAAGAACCTGTATTCACAGGGAGAACATCGCCTACATGCTGGAAAGCTGGGGTCTCGGTGTCACCTTCAAGACAGCAGGTCACTGAGTAGTTGGAACTGCATAGAAACAGAATTTATTGCTTTAATCTAACTTCTATTCTTTTCTTTTCTAGAACAAACTCCATAAAGTGTTCATTCTCTTTGGTCTTTTTTTTCCCCAGTCTTGTTACATCCCTTCATCTTTGCTAGAAAACAAAAACAAATACAACAACAACAACAACAAAAATCTTTCTACTTCACTGACTTTTAAGAGAATGCCTTTGGGATCACTGCTAAGTAGAACTTCCATGCTCTACATAAGTCTGTTTGGAACCACTAGTCTTTTTTTTTTGGTCCTTTATCCCCATATAGTATCAGGTGCTTCTATCAAAGGTAAATCCTATGATCAGTTACTTAATCCCATAACCTACTTTTGTATTGGTTCTGAAAGCTCACTATTACTAGTTATGTGTTCCTACTGCCAGAAGGTAGGGGGAACATTCTTTATTTATACTATCTCCATTTCCTTTCTCATTATTCTTTCATTAACTCACTCATTCATTCCATAACCTATTCCAATAGTTATCAACTAAATGCTTGTGCCCACTGTAAAATTAGTAAAGCTCATACAGTAATAAAAAAGTGATGCCATTTAGAGATAGGAACATGGGAGGTAACTAGTTCAGTAAGGTGAAGCTCACATAAATGTATTTTTTTCACATAAATGTATTAGTGTCACTGTACAAAGATATCAGAGAGTCAGTTAGCAATGAAGACACAGCAGACTTATCTATACATCTTCTATCCTCCATCAACCTACCCATCATCTACCCATTAGCTATCACCTATATTATTTCTCATTTGTTATTCTATCATGTATTTATGACCTACCTACCTATGATCTCCCTATAATCTATCATATATCTATTGATTATCTATCTTTATGTCATCTGCTATCCATCCATCTACTATCTGAGTGTCTACAACACTTCTGTGTCTTTATTTTTGGACTTGTCCAACAAATGCAATTATTAAACCCATTGAGGCCTTCACTCGTCCAGTGGTTACCGAGAATTTGCAATGTTCAAGAACTCCCTTATTACTGGAGAACTGTGCTATGTGCAAAGGCTGTGTGAGTCACAAACACACAAACTTCCTCTCTTAATGAAGCTTATATGTGATTGTGTGATGAATGAAAAACAAACAAGTAAGATATACAATATCTCAGTCATCAGCCATGTGAATGAAGGAAAATAGTAAATAAGGCTATCAAGTGCTGCTGATGGTGTAAGTTGGGTTACAGTTTTCTCTGGTATCAAAAGAGATAAAAGTGAGATGCTCACATGTAAAAGAACTGAGAATGAAGAAGCAGGGCATGTCGATATCTGGACCCCAAACTGAAAATGGAAAGGTCCGTTTTCTTTATTCAGTTTTTTCCCCTGTGTTTTACAAAATTATTTAATGTTTGACCTCTTTGCTCCATAATTGAATAGTCCTCTACATACAGTAGCTCCCCTCTGATTAGCATGCTTTCTTATTTTTTTGTGCCTTTTCTTGTTTAATTTGCAGTAAGTAATTGATATGATTCACTTCCATATGCAACCAGTACTGTCAAATTTTCATGAAGGCATCATCCAATGTCTGCTTTGATTCCCTTTTGAAGAACGGGAGATAAAAGATCAACAACAAAATAAATGAAATTAAATCCTATCAGCTTGTCAGTTGAGCTTTTACACTTAAAGAGCACTATGTATATCACAACCACAAAGCAACAAGGAGGCCAGATTGCAGTGGGCTGAGGCTGGAGTGTGAGGTAGAGAGATGGAGTCTCGCTGTTCAGGTTTCACGTTCAGAGGTTTGGCAGTGAAATTGCCTCCCAAGTAACTCTGCAGTTGGATGTGGCACAGCTATGGCAGTTGGTTCTGGTGGATTCTTTCAGGTTTTTAGAACTATTTAATTATGAGCATATGAACATACAATTGAGACAAATCTCCTTTTTTTTTTTTTTTTTTTGGCCTTGGTAAGCATTATCAATAAGTCAAGGGCAGGGCTGTGAGTCTGCTCTCACTGTCCAGCTTCTACATTAGCAGTCTGTACAGCACCCCATGCTGCCTGCAATCACAAGGTGTGTTTCTCGAGTTCAGGGTTATCTGTTCCAAGGACTTTGAACTCTCACAGAGGAAAAAGAGCTACTTAGTCAGAAACAGTTTCTGCTTCTCAAAGCAGCCATATCCTCCTGATGATTCAGACCTATTGCTCAGGGACTTCTCCCTAAGACTGTCCAAGGATCTTTCAAAACACACTGTATTTGGTCATGTAATTTTGGGGACCTTAATTTTCTTACTTTATTCATTTTAGAATATATGGTTGTGCATATTGATGAGTCATTAGAAGACATTTGCATTCAGGTGTGTTGTGTATTTTGATTGCATTCAGACCCCGAAACCCTCTCCCCACCCATTCCTTTTGCTATTCTTCTCCCCTCCAATCCCAGTCCCTACCTTTCAAATAGGTCCCGTCTATTGCTGACATATGGCTGATGTATATGCATATATAATCCAAGGTGATCTAACTATTTTCAATGTGGACATCTAAGCTCTACTATTCGTCCTCCTTAACTTAGTTGACCTTCCAGATACATAGACTTCTTGTGATAAAAAAAGAATTAAATTTCCACGGATTCACATAATCAATGTTTTGATCATCTCTAAGAGTCCAAAATATGGCCTTGAAATTTTAATTTTCAGAATGTCTATCCTTTGCAGTATCAAGATGTGTGTGTGTGTGTGTGTGTGTGTGTGTGTGTGTGTGTGTGTGTGTGTGTGTAGCTTTCACGCAGAGCACCTACAACACCTTGCTGGCTCAACAGGACATAGGTAAGTACACATCTACAAAAACATACCAGTAGAAGTAACATTTAAATGGTTCAAAGTTTAGTTTTAATGGGTTTTCTACATATATATTCATAAATCTCTTCATATGAGTATTTTATTTTCTCAAAACAAAGGTATAGCATTATTAAAAATAAAAGCAAATTAAGTATATTAAATGCCATGTGATCATATCATTTCTATGGCTAAAGTTATTAGCTTACATATGATGTCTCTAAATAATTCCCATTTGCAGTCACATTTCACACTACAGCTTTGCTGCACTGGCAAGGAGGAACGGCACAGATCCTGCTGTGCTAAACTTACTGAAACAAATAGACAGACACTTTATCGAGCTTTGTTCCTGTTTTACTATTTTGTAATTGGATTACCCTCCAGGAAACACTCTTCTTTCTAATAGATCACTGAGTTACTGTAATAATCTTGTCATTTTGTGCTCTTCCTTTATATATAACATAAGAGTTTCTGCATGATTATTTTATGTCAAGGCTAAAAAAAAAAATAAAATAACCCAGGAAAAGTTAAGGACATTAATCAAAAAGGTGGTTTAAGAAAAAACACAATAAGCTTGGAAAATAGCTCAGTAGGCTAAAAAGAAATGGCTTATGGCAACAAGGGTGAGAACCTGAGCTTGATGCCCAGAACAAAACTTTTAAAAATTGACGTGGCAATGTGCACCTATAATCCTGGCATGGGGGAGGTGGAGACAGATGGACTTTTACGTGGGGCTTCCTGGCCAACTAGACTGTCTAAATCAATGAGCCCTAGTTCAGCAAGAGATCCAGTCTTAAAACATAGAGGGTATAGTGATTGAGGAAGATATCCAACAACAAGCCCTGGGCTCCATATGCACATGTACACACACACACACACACACACACACACACACACACACACACACACAAGCAATTGCTCCTAACAGCAGAGTTGAATTCATACGTTGACAATGAAAACATAGGTTTACATGGTCCTAATATCTTTGAAATATGAGTATGCAAAACAAAGAGACAAGAAATGTTTCAAAGGGTAGCTCCAATTAAAATACAGATATTTTGTTATTTGAAAATTAAGAAAGTTTTCCCCTGCTTTGATTAATACATGTAATGTAGCCAAAAATCTGTCTGATCAAATAAAAGAATCATCTTGCAATTCCTCCCTAAAATCTGTTCATTTAGAACTGTATTCTTTGATGCTTACCCTGTATTTGTTTTTAAGACTTAACAAAATAATTTTAGTGAAAGATGGATTCAGTCATCAGAGAGCTAAAAGTAAACTTTAGAAAACACTATGAAACTCCGTCTCACCTGTGTCTGGATTTTATAGATGGCAATCCCTTCTACAGTAAAAGCCATTTGATCACTATGCAAAGGAGATGGCTCAGTGGGTTGAGGTGCCTGCCTGTGGGGACCTGAGTTCTATCTTTAGATCCTACAAGGTGACAGGGGAGAATGAAGTCGAGAGTTGCCATCTGACTTCCACATTTGCACCGCTGTGTTGCACGCGCTTGCACACACACACACACACACACACACACACACACACACACACACACACAATTAAGTACACAAATTTAAAAATTATAATTTATTTGAATGACTTTTAAGTTAAGTAAGTTTTTGAGCAATAATGTTGGCAACAAAGAAATTTTATTGATCTAGTCAGTGATGAAAAGTTTTACTGCATCTTATTAAGGACAACAATTTTCATAATGTGAATTTTCTATCTGTATGTCTGATTCATATTAATGTAGCTGTCCTTGAATATGGAGATAGCATGTGCAATGGGATGTTACATCTAGTTTGAGGGTTTGTACACAGTATCTTCTCTGTGAGCGCAGTCAGTATCTAATGAAGGTGAGAAAAATAAAGACACAACATGATTTTATACCACATAGACCACATACAGAATTTACTCCACAACAAACACATCTGTGAATATAAAAGCACAAAGGTAGGAAATAGCGTGTGGGGTAATGGCTTGGCACTCAAGAACATTGTGGTTCACAACCATCTGTAACTTCGGTTCCAGGGGATCCAATACCCTCTTCTGGCTTCCAGAGGCACCAGAAATGCCCATGGAGCACAGACATCAATACCAGTACACAAAAATAAATATATTTTTAAAAAATAGGAAACAATTAAATATAACCATGTAGATTACATTCTATAAATAACATCCTAAAACTCCATTCTATACCTCATTATCTGTGAAATCTTGGGATAATTGTGCAAAATTATTAAGAAAAACTAATGGATGTTTTTATTTCATAAAACTTTAATTAGGCAGTCCACATTGTATCTTCTACTTTATCTCTCCCTATAGAGTCTCTGTGATATTTATCTTCCTACATGGAAGTCGAAGTCATTTGGTTGTGATCACCCAGGTGGAGCATACTCAATGACACAGAACTCTCTCCAGAGAAGAGGGAATTAAAGAAATTGGAAGATAACAGGTTGCATATTCTAGCTGTAAAAACATACTTTCAGAAAGGCAAGTGCTTACGTGGTCATATAAAAAGCTCAATTAAAACTAATTTAACTTGGCCTCTTAGGACGTGTTAACCTACACTTTTAAGCATCAAGCCAAGTGGCAGAATCAAGTTATCCTTAGTTGTTCCTTACTTAACAAGACCAATTAATAACTAATTCTGACCAAAGTAGTGAATTACTTCTTTGTATGAAGTGTCTATAAGACACAATAGTATTAATTTGGTACTAAGTAAAACATTTTGTTCAAACAAGGAAAGTCACAGTTACACAGCAATTCAAATGAGTAAAGTTGAAAGGTAAGGCTCATAGAGAAGGGAGCTTGCTACAATTTACTGAATTTACAATCAGTCTCCTGGACAGAACCAAAATGAGAGCTTGGGAGTATAGGAGAGTAACTAAATGGATAAAGTAAACAAATCATGTGTTTTGAGTTGCTGAGTTCAAGTCCATAGAGGACACTCAGTTGCATGGAGTTTAGGAGCGGGATCAAGGCAGGTGACACAACCACAGGAATTAGAGATACATATACCTTAGATGAAGCCCAGGGAAGCATATGAAATCACAGCCAAGAATGCAGATAAGAAAAATGTGTGTGTTAATCAGTATGGCAGTTTCTCAGAAAATTGGGAATCATTCTACTTCAAGACCCAGCAATATCACTCTTGGGCATATATTCAAAGGATATTCAATCATACCACAAGGATACTTGCTAAACTGTTTGTTGGAGCACATTTGAGCTTTACCCAGCAGGTCTGCATAGAGAGGATGATTGGACCATGGGTTTGAGTGCAGGTGTCTGAGATGGTCTGCACTTGGCTGTGCTGGGGGGTGGTCTTTTGCTCCACCCCTTGACATTTCTTTAATACCCTAGAACAGAGACAGTCAAGGCCTGTAGATAAGGATCCAAGCCCATCTGAGTCTATCGGAGGTTTCACTCTGTTTCTCTCCCCTCTTTATTTCTATCTAACTCATTCATCCTTCATTCGTCAAGAGTCCCTGGGGCAAATAAATGTGGGGCTGGTATCCCATAAGCCAGAACCTGCAAACACCCTAGATGCTCCTCAACCGAAGAATAAATTTTAAAAAAAAAATGTACATTTACATAATACTACTCGGCGGCGGCGGCAAAAAACAATGACATCATCAAATCTGCAGGCAAATGGATGGAATTAGAAAAATGTCATCCTGAGTGAGATAACCCAGACCCAGAAAGACAAACATGGTATGTACTCACTCATAAGTGGATAGTAGATGCAAAGCAAAGGATAACTAGGCTATAATCCACAGCCCTGGAGAAACTAGGTAAATCAGAGGATCCTAAGAAGTACACATGTTTCTCCCTAAGAAGGGGAAGTAGATGAGATCTGGGTAAACTGGGGGTGGATGGAGGTGGAGGGAAGGGAGAGAATGAGAACATAGGGGATTAGGATGAGAGATGGAGAGGGAGAGCAAGGAAAGATATTTTGATAGAGAGGGCCATTGTGGGGTTAGGGAGAAACCTGTTGCCAGGGAAACTCCCAGGAATCTGCAAGGATGACCCCAGGTGGGACTCCTAGAAATAATGGAGAGGGTGCTGAACTGGCCTTCTCCTGTAATCAGATTGGTGACTACCCTAATTGTCATCATAGAACCTTCATCTAGCCACTGGTAAAGCAGATGAAGAGATCCATAGCCAAGCACTGGGCGGAGCTCTGGAATTCCAGTTGAAGAGAGGGAGGAGGGATTATATAAGCAAGGGGGGTCAAGCTCATGAAGGGGAAACCCACAGAAACAGATGATCCGAGCTCAGGAAAGCTCAGCGAGTCTAAACTGACAGCCAGGAAGCCTGCATGGGAAATACCTAGGCCCCCTGCATGTGGGTGACAGCTGTGTAGCTTGTTCTGTTTATGGGTCCCCTAGCAGTGCAACCAGGATCTGTCTCTGGCACATGAGCTGGCTTTTTAGGGCCTGTTCCCTATGGTGGGATATATGGGGCAGGTGGAGGGGGGGAGAAGGCTTGGTCCTGCCTCAACTTGATATGCCATGCTTTGTTGATTCCCATGGGAGGCCTAGCACTTCCTGAGGAGTGGATGGGGTCGGGAGTGAAGGGGAAGTGGAGAGGAGACAACAGGAGGAGAGGGGGGAGGGGAAACTCTGGTTGGTATGTAAAATAAATTTTTAAAAAATTAATCATTAAAAAAAGAGGTCTTCCCACTTCAAGTGATTTTATTAAGAAAAATCCTTCACAAATCTACCCAGATAATTGGGGTTTAGCTATCACAGGCTCTCAGTGCTGAGATGGGGAAATGGAGAAAGCTCCCATATCTAACCAAGTAGCTATCTACAATTGATATTCACTGGCACAGGGAAAGATCAGTTTTCTCCAATGGAGTTTCTCTGGGTATATTAACCATACTTCAAGGCAGTTCCCAAACCAAGGAGTGGTTGGCTAACGCAAAATTAAATTAATGACATTTTTGTGGGCTTTCAGTTTCATTTTGCTTTGTTTTGGCATTGTTATTTTATTATTCTTTTGCTTGTTTGTTTTGATTTTGATTTTTGTGGGTTTCTTTTTGTTTCTTGCCTTTTTTGGTTTTGCTTCTTGTTTTGTTTTTAAGAGAGGGGGTGCAGGAGGGGATGGGTGAATTGGAGGAAGGCTGGAGCAGAGCAAAAGGAAGGATGAGGAGGGTCTGTAGTTGGTATGTGGAATGAATAAAAAGTTTCTTAATTAAAAAAGAGAGTAAAAGATAAAAATGCATATAATGATAAAAAATAAAAATCTTACCATTTAAAAAAGTCAAAAAAGAGAGAAATGGGACACAAAACTATAAAGTTGAGTGGGTAGGGTCGATATCTGGGAGGAATTTGGGGAGGGAAACTATGATCAAAATACATTACATGAAAAAATTTAATAGAGAAAAATTTTAAATTAAAAAATTGAATAAAATACATATTGGTAAAAATAGGAAGCAGAATAAATGATTTTCTTGAAATAAGAAATAATTTTTAAAGCAGTTTCATCTTCCTTTAACTTTTACTGATGAACTTGGTTGAACTAGTTCATGTCCTGCATGACAACACAGTATGTTTAGGTAGACATGGAAGGACTTTTTCAGCTTCTAGACAGAATGTATTACTGACAAGGGACCCGTCAGTGTTCTCAGCCCAAACTAGAACATCCTGAAGAAATAAAGAATGTTTTTAATGGTGTAAGAGGTTTCAAAGAGCAAGAGAATGAAAGCTGACATTAGTAACAGGAAAAACTTCCTGAGGGTGAGATACAAAATCAGTAATTTTTCAGTGATCACTGACATAAGGAGAGGGCTGTGGAAACTGGGGATGAAGAGAACAAACACATCTGTTTCCCTCTGGAGGGAAGAGATAGCAGAAAGGGTACAGGTTACTAAAAAGCAGATGGGGGAAAATAAAGGAAAAGACGAAGGTGTGAAATGAAACACCATTAGAATGCAAAAGGGGAAAGAAGACAAATCTCTAGCCTAGTTGTAGGTTTTCAGAGATAGCAACTAGAATTGTTTTATGCAGTGATAAGGATAAACCTGGAATATGCAAAGATAAAAATGGTCTCTTGTGAATTATGTGTGTGTGTGTTTTGTGTGTCTCTGTATCTGTGTTGAATATGCTGTGTGTGTGAGAGTATAATGATTTAAACACGAAGGAGTCTTTTTTTTTCTAAAGTTCAGTTTTGATAATCAATATCAGATCAATAATAAAACAACACGGGCATAATCAAGTCTGTGTAGTACACTAGGTCACACTCACAAAGACGTGACATAGGCAGCATGCTGCAAGGATTTACTCCTGATCTGAAAATGCTTAGCAATTTGCTTACACACTCCATTTCTATAGGTCTCCATATTAAATGTATTTGCTTTTACACATAAGCAGACAGATGCATCAGCTGCTGGGACAGACAGGAATTTCATTATGTCTAGAAATTCTTAGTTTGCTAATATAAGTTTCGGGTTTGTTAATACTGGTATGGTCCAGATATATTTTGAAAATAGCTGGAACATTTATAGAAATACATGTGACAAAAATATTTGTTATGCCCCAGAAAATCAGACATTTTAATGCATGTACTGTATGAGCAGTCGATTCTCATGAAATTTTGCACAACCAAAAGATCATGTAATAATCCTGAGTGATTATGAATTACAGGTCTTGTACTGATACAAAATAATGATATTCTTTCATTTTAAGAGAATGACTCACCTCCAGGAATAACTGCCAGGCTACAATTAATGGAAACAAGTGGCTACCCAATATTTTTAATTTGTAAATATGTTTAATTCATATGGAATCATTTATCTTCATATGTCAAATTAGCACTTTTTCTATATATGATATAAAAAAACTGTATTCTTGTTTCACTATTAAATATAAGGATATATGATCTCCCAAACATCTTTTTAATCTAAGATGTTGAAATGTTAAACAGATTCTCACTTCTGGGCTAGAAATGTCTCAAGGAACATTCCCTCTCAGAATACAGAATTACAAACAACATATAAGGGAACGAGGGGGAAATGAAATATGAAAGAAAAAATATGACAATGATGAATACAATGCCAGCAAGTAATTTAACCTTGTTGTAAATCATTTTTCTTCCCCATCTACAAGGGGGGAAGGGATTACTCTAAATGCTCATGAAAGCTAAAGGAAGATGCAGGGGAGATAATTGTTTTGTAAGCATAGCACAGATATTGACTAAAAGGATTACCTTTGTGGCTCAGTGACAAACACCCATCTCCACTGAAAGCTGGCTTTGTAGAAGACCTCTAAATAAAATCACTGCTAATACTTCTACCCTCGACCAAAGTGATGGGCCTTAAATGGGAGAGGATTAATTTAGGGCTATAAGGCAAAAGTCTGAAGTGCACTAAACTTCGTGTTTTAGGCTCCTTGGAAAACATAAGGAGTACTGAATCTCAAGACAAATAAACATAGATTCATCAGCTAATCATTTAAGTATATAAGCACTATATATAAGCACTACATATTCATTTAGCTGCATGGTCTTTTGTATAATATATATTATTTACGGAAATAACTACAATTTCATTCCTTTAAGGTAGCATTCCTCTAATACTCTAAGGTGTAAGTAAAGCACACTGTTTTTTATAATTTTTGTCATAGATATATAAAATTTCTAAATATCTGCAAATAAGCGCTCCAAAATAAATGAATCTGACTTTAAATTACAGCTTTCTAATTGGGAGCAAAGGCTTACTTCCTTCAAGGAGTCTTTCTCTGGTCCCTTTTTAAGAAGATGATACTGAAGCTGGGAGTGGAATGGCAAGAAGGATGGAGGGGAGATTGGGAAGATGGACACTTAGTAGAGTACTGAACAAGCAAGAGGACATGGGTTCTGAGCCCCAGAATCCACTGAAAAGCTAGTGGAACATTGCTTTTCAAATAGTGACAGTCTGAACCATGAAACATCCTGGAGCTTGGTGGCCAGACAGTCTTGCTAAATCAGTGAGCTGTGGGTCAAGTGATAAACCCTGTAAGGATACTCCCTACATTACTCTTTAGTTTACATACACTTGTGAACATGTGCGTGCACAGGCACACACATGCATATGCATAAGCACATGAACACATTCTACCATATACCTGGGTGTGGTAGGTCAAGCCTACGATCCCAATTGGAAAATGAGGAATGAGGTTGGTAAGAAATCAAGGCAAGCTTGGTCTACAGTGTGAAATCATATCTGAAAAATGGAGAGAGAGGAAGGCAAGGAGGGAGACAGGGAGGGAGGGGGGTAAGGGAGGAAGGGAGGGGAGGAAGAAGGAAGGGAGGGGGAGAAAATGAACCAGAACATAAAGAGGAAATGATATGAGGATTTTGTTTATTTGATTTTTTTGAAATACAATATATGTAAGCATGCATGTTTGTAGAATGTTATTTAATTCCAAATCTGGGCTGTGTTATAGAAGAGGGGTAATTAAAGAGAACTCTTGGAATGGCTAGAATAAACAAGGTTCATGCAACAGAGAAGGAACCTTCCTTTCATAGGAGCAAGGCTTTTACAGATATCATGCAAAGAAGCTACTATAAGGAGCATAGAAGTAAAACCAGAAGCCTTGGTACTCTGCAACTTAAGAGCTTTAAAGGAGAACCATATCAGAATATTCAATATATGAACTCATTTCATCCTAAAAATATAGATAAAATATTTTTGTATCCATTATTTGCTAGTTTATTAATTAGATTTTGGAAGTATGTGTTTAGATGGCCCTATGGATACATAATGTGTAAATATGTGGATCTCAAGCAGCTGTTTGAGCACATCACAGACATCACATGATGTGGATACTATGATTCTCCATCTAACTTTAAGACAACCTGAAATGCCACTCTTTGGAAGCACCGCATTGTGGTGAACTCTGTTAATGAGTAATATTACACTGGTTCACCAAATGGTTGTTTCACAGCTAAAGTATAAACCATATACATCTGACATAAAATCTATGTTCACTAATTCAGGGGCCCTCATACCTATTCTTCACCTTGATTGCATATTGGTAATTTTATAAACTAGATTATATCATTTATATTCAAGCCTGTTTATTTTCTTGAATGAGTAATTCATGTTCATGGAACATCCCAGAAACTGAGAGATTATAACACATGAATGTAGTATATATCATAGTAGTGTTCTTCAGCCAAGTTCTTTCTGAAATTAGACAACTTCACAGTGCTTTACTCTACGAGATATTTAAGTCAATTTTATTGCCAACCAAGGAGGATAATAGTATAACCCCTGAGTCCAACGCAGCTGAGTTTTTGTTTGTTTGTTTGTTTTAAACAATTTGCTTGGAGCATGAACCAATCTCTCTTTAACTTGGCTGTGGATATTTTGCTTGTCTGGGGCCCAGCTACAGGAAGCAAATGGCCCAGGATACTGAGAATAGATGCTGTGTAGTCTTCAGTGTAAAACTGTCGCCTTACTTCTGTTTGTGTGGACTATGTGTAAAACTGTCACCTTACTTCTGTGTGTGTGGACTATGTGTACAATTGTTGGCTTACTTCTGTTGTGGACTGTTTGTTACTTTGCCAGCTCACTAAAGCAACAAATTCAAAACAATAATTGTAATTTACTAGCTATCTTCAGTTTGTCAGAATGGAATATTTTTGCCCTCAAAGTAAACTAAATATCAGAAATGAATAGAATGTAGTATATATCATAGTAACTTGAAATACTGTATAAAAAGTGTTGATTTCCTATTCAGTGATACACACTGATATAGGAGACACAGGACGCTAATATCCAGAATTTAAAAAGAATTACAGAATTTAAATGTCAAGGCAACAAACCGACAATCAATAAGTGGACTAATGAAGTTTTCAACATAAGGAACACAAGTGGTAAAAACTTACTTTAAAACCCAGTCAGCTTCACTACTCTTCTGAAAAATACAAATCAAAAATACTCTATCCCACCTCACTCCAGCTTAAAGGTGAATCAAAAAAAAAAAAAATCTGACAAATGTTGATGAGGATGTAGGGTAAGTGGCACCGTTATTCACTGCTGATGGGGTTGAAATTCATATAGCCATTATTAAAATAAGTTTGGAATTCTTCAAAAATTTAAAGAATAGAACTGCTGTGTGAGCTACGTTTCACTCCTGGGAAGATCCTCAGAGAACTCCAGATCCTACCACAGAGACAGCTGCCCGCCATGTTTATTGTTGTTCTATTCACTATAGCAAAGGAATGGGGAAAAAACTCATAGTACATCAACAGATAAACAGGTAATGAGATCTATACATATAAAATAGAATGCTATTAATCTCTAAAGAAAAACAAAATCACAAAATTTCAGGGAAACATGTGGACTTACAGTGTGTAACATCAAAGGAGTCCACCCAGTCTCAGAAAGAACAAAAGGAACACATGTTCTCCTTCATATGTGTGTCATAGCCTATCATAAACATATAAATGTACATATGCAAACAAATGCATGTTTTGGTATTATGTAACATATACAGAGAACAAGAAAGTTTGATGAGGGACAGTATGCAGGTGAAGGACGCGTGAATCATGTGAGAGGACATAAAGTCTACCGTTTCTCTAGTGTTAACTCTGTCATGGATTTTTTTCATTTTTTTCTGGCTGGATACATGCATAAAAATGTGACTTATAGAGAAAGTGAAAATTTAAAATACAAAATGAAGCTCCATGGATTCGGAATGGCTCCTCTACCTAGGTAAAAGTTCACTGACATGGATAGAGTTTGGGTCACGGCAGGTGTTTGTGGGGCTGGCCATGTTAATGTAGTTGTGCGATGTTTTTGATTTGTAAGTTCCTTATAATAAAGTGAATTTTATTTTGTCAAAATAAAAAAATAAAAAGAAATGAGAGATATACAGAGGTGTCCACATAAACAGTCCTTAAGAGATTTGGGGAAATTGTGGGATCAAGCCATTGCATCTTAGCACATTATAAAATGCACCCAGATTGATTACAGTAGCTTCTTTAAAAGCCAATGTGTTCCTAAACAATAGTCTATTATCTATAAATCTGTTCTATTATTCTCCTTAAGTTGTAGAAGATGCCAAATATAATTACAAAATACATATTCAAAACATGTAAACCACTAATTTTCCACTTGTAAAAGCCTGATTCAAAAAGCAATTTACTTTATGGTTTACTTAAGCTCTGTAACTACATTAAAATATGATAGTATATACACAACAGCTTGTTAACAAGATTATCAAAACATTAAAATCATAATGTGCCACTTCAATTATGGATCCTTAAAATTAGAGCTAATCCTCACAGCACCAATTTTTATCTCCTAAACAATTTTAGCTATTAGCTGCTCATTCAAATCCTGTATCTCAGATGATAGGCTTTCCAGAGGAACAACTTAGCTTTGCACTCTTCTTTGGTAGCAAACAAAAGCTGGCCCCTTTCCTTCTAGACCATCAGTTCTCAACCTGTGGGTCATGACCCCACATGGGGGAGGGGGTCACAAATCAGATATTCTGCATATCAAATATTTATATTACAAGTCATAACAGTCGCATAGTTACATTTATGAAGTAGCAATAAAAATAATTTTATGGTTGGGAGTCAGCACAACATGAGGAACTATATGAAAGGGTCTATACTGTATGAAGCAGTCTTTGATAAGAAGGGGGAAATGGAATCCTTTTCCTGGCCTCTGCTTAGGGATTTCTACTGATGTTCTTGGCAGTAGAGTCATTTCAATAAGTTATCCTAATTTTATTATAAGTAATCCTAATGTTGTTATAAGTTATTCCAAATGTATCAAATTGTTCATCAAAAGACATTCACAATATTGAAGTGTTTTTTTTTTCTAAAAATATCGTTCTTATTCAAGTGGTGCATAGAACACAGTAGTCACACCAAGTTGAACATATTGATTCTCATGTCAGTAACTATGACAATGGGCTTCACAAACAACCAAGTTAACCTGCACTTGATTTCCTTTGTGCTGCTCTTCACAGAACTTATAGCAGGTAATTATATAGTCAATATTCCTCACATAGGACTCCTAATTAAATTTTAAAGTAGTGAAAATGATGCTATACTAAAAATATTTAAAATAATATTCAGGGTCTAGAGAGATGGTTCAGTGGTTAAGAGTATTTGGGGTTCTTATACACGACCTGGGTTTGGTCCCCAACACCCACATGGCAGCTCACAACCACGTGTAACACCAGTTATGGGGGATTTGATGTCCTCTTACAGCCTTCATGGGCCCTGCAAGTACACATGGATGTATATACCTGTAGGTAAAGCATGAACACACATGAAGTAAAAGTAAATTTTTAAATATATATAATTTTATAAAATTTATAAAATGTGTGCAATTGAGACAAAATTTATAAACAATCCAGAAGTGTTATTGCTGAGCATGTTCATGGTTTTAATAAACATTAGCAAATATCACAATACCTTTTTCTATTCCCCAGGAATGGTAAAAAGTAAACAGGCCATCTAAAATTGCTTTCAGTCTCCCCCGCAAAGTTGAGTGAATAAAAAGCCTTAGTATTCATGTGTGTGACAAGCAGTATATAGAAAATATGTGTTGCATGCAATGATATTCACACTGTACAATTAACATGAAATTAATGACCTATGTTGCATCATTTCATGTGATTAACTCTATGCATTTGCTGACCTATGCCAACGATGCTGATAATAACAAATACACCATTATCTGCAAATACAGTGAAGAGATGCTTTTGTCTTCGGATTACAAACTATCTAAAGGCAGTCCACTTGGGTTTTTAGTCATGCATTAGATGACAGAAGCTAAGTCAAAGAAAAGACTGTTACCCTGGCAGTGACTATCTGTTAATGACAGAAATGGTCCCAACAATGATCTCCTCTATGAGGGGTTACTTGCACTCTGTTGACCTGGGGAAGGGTTTTTTTTTTTTTTTTTTTTTTTTTTTTTTTTTAGTGAGAACCTGTTGAAACAGGCAATGAAAGAAAATTTGAGGAAGAATACCATTAGTATAGTATCAATTTTTAATTAAAAAAGAGAGCACCAGTATATTTTCTATGGCTGTAATTACAAACATTTTGTATTCTTCAAATGTATTCACATGCCCGGATAGTTCTGATTATAGTAGTGATGTGTATTTATTCCTGAAATTGCTAAACACAAATATGCTACAATGCTAAACCATCTAACATCACACATAGCATAATATAATATATTCAGAATTTTAAAAAGGAAAATTTCCTTACACTCCATATTATTTGAATAACCTACCAATTTCAATATTAATTGAATTTCATGATTATTATATTTCATTAAAATTAATTGAATTAATTATAATTTCAATTATAAATATTTTGTTAAATCTTTCTCATTTATTTTGTATTCTTTTAGAAGCCTACTTTAAATTATCTCAGTTTTCTAGTCACTTACTACATTTTGTAATTTGCTACTCTCAGATATTTAAAAATTCTTTTTAAAATTATAAAATAATTTTATGGAACCTGATTGTATGCATGTAATCCTAATGCACATAGAAAAAGCAAAGGGAATTCTAAATCCGTACATACTGTCATACCTAGAGTTTTCTTTGACTTGGAGGAGGAATTTTATGTATATATACTATGTAAACACAAACATAATATATAATTGCACATGCATGTTTACCACCAAAACATGAAAAGTAGGACAGTGATAATGTTTTTATTTAGATGGACAAATTCTCAATAAGATAATTCTTTGCTCAAATTATGGTGGAAAGTCAGTTAAAGAAATAATAATTTAGCAAGGGATGCATTTAATAGATAAAGCAGTACTTATGTCCAACCACACAGTGGAATAACTTGTACATCAGATGGCAACTGGCCTCACCACCACTAGATATTAACAAGAGAGTAAAATTAAAGATATACTTCAATTCCTACATTGACACAAAGTAGGCTTGGAAACCTGAATAACCTGTTTTTGTTTTGAAATATCCTGTGGACTTCAATCTTCCTATCTGAAGTTTAGATTATTATTTATAGTCCTGAATCAAGCACATTACAGCAATTTTAACTTTTTGATTCAAATAACATGTACACTGATTGTATCTCCTAGAAATCATTCTCTAAGTTGACATGGTTAAAATCTATTTTTTGACTCTGCATCTATGCTGAGCTTCTGTTGCACCTTCAAATACTATTACCCACACCAGGAAAAAAGCCAGCAAACAGAAATTGTACAACTCAACATCTCCACCTAGTGACAACAATCTCAACACGTGATGAAGCCAAGCAAAGAGGAGAAGACTCAGCTCTTGATGTCCTGGCAGCTCCACTGGATGATAAGAATCCAGAAGCAACAGCCCTCACCCAACAGCCAGCTCCTCTAACACAATACTAGTTCACATCTGGACACTTTGGGTCTCGAGTGAGTGGTCTTGTAGAGCTATGTCCTTCAATCCAACCAATTTACATTTCCATACAGTCATTAAGTCTCGATAATGGATTCCAAAATATTTCACTTTTGTTTTTCTTAATGAAAAATATTATATTCTACATCACATTCTTTTACAGAATTTAACTTCTTTGTTTCCCAGGTTATTCAGTTCTGCTATCTATCATTTCCACTTGTCAACCTCTTGGTGTTCATTGTTCACTTCTGTCTCTGGAATTCCAAGCTGACACATGTATAAAAAAGCCTCACCTTCCCCTCAGCCTTCATTACAGGATCCAAGATAGGCACCAAATATTAAAGTGCAGAAATCAAATCACCTTGGAGTGAAGAGAGCATTGAATCAGCTGAGATAAGCAGAAAATACTATGAAAGGAAGGCACAAAGTTACTCCTAAATTCATTATCATACAGTGGACCAGAGACTTGACCTGGAGAAAGTGACATTTTTCTTGTGCTTAGATATGTGTCTTTAGTTTCATTATTTTCACAAACTTTGTAGAAGATTTCCACAGAAAAGGAGCATGAGGATGGGTGATATACAAGTATGTAAGTCATCTCTTGGGTGTTTTATGTGTGAGGACTACAATGAATTTCCCAATCAGTTCCACAAACATGTACGACAGAAGCAAATTATTTTAAAGTTACTTTGTGCTATTAAAAGAAAACAATATATACAAACATTGTAACATGTGGTTAAAAATTATTCCTTTATGTTATTCTCATTCCTCACACCAAGTCTCTGAAATTTACAATCTTACTGAACAAATAGGTCAGATAAAACTAATATAATGGCTGATGTCACAATTAAATCTTATTCAGTTGGACCAAGGTTATATACAGTCCATTATTTTAAAAAAAATATTCAGATTTTCTGTAATTTCTATGGCTCCTGAATGGCATTTATAGATGGTAAATTAATAAAAAGGATATGTTTATTTTAAGGCTATTAGTGGTTATTAGCACTTCATTCCTCAACGTATTAGTAAATTACATCCCTCATGACTCTGTGAACATGAGAATGGCTATCTTCGCACTCAGAACTCTTCTCCCCACTGAGCTGAAGTTACAGTCACCTGCAAGCAATTTCTGTAATTTTTTAAAGCTTTTAGCTTTCGTCTGCCAGATTAAAATACTGTCAGAATATTCTGGATAATCTCAATCATAGTTTTCCAGTGATATACCAAGTTATTTTTTTTATCTGTTGTACAGGTGGCAAGACAGTTAACTGAAGTCTTTAAATTTTGCTGATATTTTCCCATGTATAGATTTTAATGTAATCAAAGCTTTGTGATTATTTCTAATGATATTTAGTTTATTATCTTCACTTGTCAAACCTCAAAGATATGGTCACTTCCATAATCCATTGGAATCTGGCCTTTTAATTTTTTATTTCATTTAGCAATTTAATACCCATGAAGTTTGCTTTGGCCATTTGCAATAGGAATATAAAGCGATTTCCCTTTTTGAAACAGCAAAAGTTTATTCCACTTATTAAGTGATTCAGCATATTCTGAATAATTTGGGTACTTTATCTGAATAACTTCACTAGATCTTTATAGGGATTCCTGCCAAGGACAGCCATTGAGTGACTATAATACAAAGAAAAGCTTACGAATTCTTACATTCACTTTGAAGACAATCCATTTCATCAACTGTCTTCTTTAAATTTTAATATATTATGAGCTTATCCTTCTTCAGTCCTGAAGATTGAAGCCAGGGCCTCACAAATACTAGGCTAGTGCTCTACCACAGAGCTACATTCCTAGCACCTTTTTACTTATTGGATTATTTTCCTGGTTGATCTTCTTAGGCCATTTAGAAACAAATAATGATTTCGAGAATAATACTCATTTTTTTTCTCTTCTATATCAACCCATACTTGTTAGCTTGGGTTTTACACTTGTTGCTCTGTTGTGAATGGAGCTTTTCTGTCATCTTCATAAGAAAGAGAGCACTCCTATGTTTGATGTACATGACAATGGTACTGTCTCTTGTCTGTAACTCCATCACTGTGAGACTGCTGCATATCATTTTAGCAATACAAAATCTTGCTTTTAGGAAAGTACCATCTAAACCACAGTCATCACGTGAATTCTTTAAGTAAAGTATTTAAATACATACAATAAACAATTCCACTGTTCTAACAAACTGGCCACATTTTGTGGGCTCAGTAGCCATGCTCTGAATGTCTCTATGGTCCACAGAATGTAGATAGGGACCTACCAACTACAATCTTCACTCCTCAGATGCTCCATATTATAGCCGTCTTACTACTGAAGGTGAGCAATTGAAATTTAAAGTCTTAAAATGTTTTTCTTTTCTTTTCTACTTATTAATAAAAGCATTTGTAACTTCAGCTGTGAAGCTTCCTTTTGCACAGGCAATGGCAAACATTAAACTAAGAAGAGGAAAAGGAAAGCATGAAAGCAAAATGGAAGACTTAGAGTAAACACTAATCCAGCTGCCCACACGTTAACTCTGGGCTGGACTCTTCAATACTAAAGCAGGCTTGGCTCAGCCGTGGTAGTGATTCAGGAGGCTGAGGCAAGAGGATTGCTATGGGTTCAAGGTCCACTTGGACAACATAGCAAGTGCAAGACCATCTGGAGCTACATAGGAAGACTGTCTCAGAAAACAAAGCCAAACAACAGCAACAACAGCAAACACAGATTCTTTCCTCTTCAGAGAGAGGGGGTTAACCCCAAAAGAATTCGTAAACCTGGATCTTGGAAGATGGCTCCGTTTGGAAGGGCGCTTGCTGCCATCTCTGAAAACCTGAGTGTGATCCCCAGAAACTGACTCTCAATAATGTGTCCTCTCACTTCCACATGTGTGCCATGGCTGTGTGTACACACGCCCCCACACCCATCCCCGACACACACTTGCTTCCCCTGGGTCCAACAACTTACTCCTAGCAGAGTGTTGAGTGCTAGCATTTTGCCAGTTCTAGGTGAAATCAAATAAACATGCGTTCTCCTATATTCCGTTTTTAAAGTTATCCTATTAGATTTTTACTCCTGTTCTCATTCTCTGATTTGATAAACTACTCTTGAAAATCCCACACCTTCCCATGGCTACAAATATCAAAATACTAACAAACTCCAAATGGGCACATCACCCTCACTTTTGGTCCTAAATTGTGGAACTATATTTTTCAGGTGCCCACTTCACATTCCACACATGGGGCAGCCTTCACTATCTCAGATGTATCTGAATAGAAAAACCATTCTCATGTAGTTCTTTTTCTTCTTCCCTCTCTCGGGTACTATATTTACCTAATGTTCTGTTTAGCCAGAATAATAGACAGATAAAGTTGTAGTTCCTATTCTTTTTACATAGTCTGAAGTCATCTTTACACCTAGGATCCTGGACATTATTAAAGCCGTTCATGAAACTGATGAGCTGATTCAAGATGCATAGCAAAGACTGGTCAGGGGAAAAGCTGGATGAGGATACACAGGGCTGAGCAGGGGCAGATGCAGGAGAAGCTTAGTAGATCAGGAGGTACCAAACAGGAGAAAGGTCCCAGGACATGAGTCAAGTTCAATATGCCAATTCTAGCCAGATGTGCCCTACCTATCTCCTCCACCCTCAACCTCCAAACATTCTCAGAACAAGAGTGCCCCTGTGGACACCTGAAGTCACTGAAGAGCTGGTGAATAGATGAACTGGTGAGAGAAGAGGATGCCTCCCTTGTTAAGCTAATCCATGGTGGTGGACAAAGAAAGGATCTACTGTTAAGTGTATAGAACCCTGGGCGAATTCAAGTATACAGCCTGGAGAGCTGAGCGACCTAGCTTCTCCTCCACTGGAAAGTGAAGCTAATTTTGAAGAGCCAAAGGATATGGTTTCTATACCTGCATGGTACTTTCTCATCTGTACTTCAATTCTATAGAACAATAAATTTACCTATATAATTTTATACTCAATGTTATCACAATATCCTAATATCCTAAAAATCCTTTAAAAATATTTCTTAAAATAATTTAAATTGTTTTTCACAGAACAGTAGATTCTATAGCAAGTTGGCCTGCACCACTTGCTACCAAAAATATTTTCAATGAGCTTCCAGATGTCAGTCTCTCTGCTAACTGAGGCTCCCCTAAGTTATTGCTACCTGTTTCCTAATGCTCCAAACCTGCTCTGAGGTCCTGGGGCTCCCATTAGCCCAGTGAAACCCTGACTGCTCCATTTGTAGTTATGAATTCATGACATGGAAGAGATCTAATATTATTTTTTTAAAAAGCCCATCTGCATATATTTGTGATAAATATAATAATAATTCATTCACACACACACAAAAGCTTGCCTTCTATCACAGCCTTACTGTTTTTAAAGCACACCTTCACATTCCAGTGTCCTGTTCATCACTTTATACTGTTTTCTCTATATACAACAGTGTCCTTTAACCTCAGTCAACCTCTTCACCTCTCTGTCAGTCCAGCCATTCTTCATATGAGCAAGAACTTTCACAGATGAGAGACGTACTTTTCTCCTTGAAAGTTCATGAATCACATTGAGATCTCTTCTGTCTATATTTTCTTTTCATGTGAAAGACTGAGTTCTTGGTGTATTAAAAACAGAAGGTGAGCATGAACAATATACTACATCATCTAATGTTACTAGTTACTAAATTATTTCATTGCATTTAGTGAGTCCAGACATTCATATGTGCATGCATGTATGTGGACACATAAAATATTCAGCCTAAGTAAACAAGTGCATTTCACCACCATGTGATTAAATTCTGAATTAAATTATCTGGGCTGTTGCCCTACTCATTGCATGGGTGGTCAGGGGTCATTCCAACTAGGTAATTAATGCTGTTTCCCCACCCCCACCCATTCATTCCTACTTGTTCTCTAAAAGCAAGCTCTCCCAGTATGTTCAAAATACTATTTACTTTTAAAAACTGGCAGAATTTAATAATCGTTTTATCTACAGTTCTCCTACAATTTGACTTGTTTTTTTTTGTTTTTTTTTTTTTCTTGCGGACAGATCTCCTGCAAAGCTCACAAATCCTTCCGTTCATTGTGTTGCCCCCATTCACATCCACATCCATTCACATAGCCCTTTCAATCCTCTCTGTGTTTTTAGTTTTCAGTTCTTTTATTCAAAAGCATGAGAGCTGGCATCCTCTTTGTCTTCCTGTTTGTCTACGTATTTATTTCACGATGAATGGAAATTCAATTACCAAAAAAAAAATTGGCTTCTAAATAGATATTAGTATGCACATTTCACATATTCAAAAGTATAATATAAGCTCTACATAAATGACATGTTCAATTTGTAACAGTGTGGTAGTTTTCAATAAAGAATAAAAAATATATTTAAAAACAGGAGTTCATTCATGATTTTTGTCCTAGACTTTCCTGCAGTATATTTTATACCTCATTTTTAATTTACAATTATTTTCAGTAACTTAAACTTTGCTAGACTGCCGCTGCATTTTATATAGACACAAATTCTCTACTGCATACTCTGTTTTATTTTTCCATCTTTTTTATTAGTAAAGACATTAACAATAAAATAGGTTCCCTTGCTCCAGCTGGTAATTTCTCCTGCACACTAGTAATATATTATTCCCCTTTTTGTGACATCATAATCATCGATACAGAAGTACCATGTATCTTTGTGTAGAAGCTACTGTTTCCATTAAATTTAATTACCTCCCCCTGTGGTTTTAAATAGAAGTGGCTTCAAAATGAGGGCAGCTTCTATTAAATTTAATTACTTTCTCCTGCTGCTTGCATGGGAAAAGGGAGGTTGCTAAATGAGAGTGGCTTCTAAACTAAAGTATATGGTAGCTGTGTGACAGCAAAAACAAAATCGTGTTGAAACCCCCAGCAAGTCTGTCAGACATCCCGCTTCTCCTAGTTTAACTTTCTGTACCTTAAAGCCACTAAAAGCAAATGAGCATTAAGACAATTTTTAAGTAACATTTTTTTATGAAGAAAACAAAGGGAAATGCACCATTTCTTTGCAGAAATGCAGAGTGGGCCACTGTAAGGTTCAAGCTGGGAACTTTCAGGGCTAATGCTGTTTGTGACTTTCTTGTTCGAAGGATGATAAACTGATTACTCAGACATTGTTAATATCTAGTTAAAAACCAATTTAAAGGATGTTTCATTCAAAGTTATTAATAAGATAGCAAGGCTGGTGTGATTTTTGAGAAAATAAAAATAGTAATGTTAAGTGAAAAAAAAATCAGGCTACTTATAGGTCTTTGCATCCAAAAGAAAGGGGTTCTATGCTTTGAAATACTGGGAAAAAAAGTAAGTTATTTTAAAAATAATTTTTAATCTTTAAAATATGACAAAAGATGAAATTTTAAGTACTTCTTTTCAAATTAAATATTAATTAGAAAATGGTACTCAGGTAAGCTACCTTTACACAGTGTTTATTTTCCACTCACAAGCAGAATTTAGATGAACAATATTTTCATTCAATTGCACAATTTAGTATAAATATAAAACAAGACACCCTGTAAGCATTTTAAGTAACAAATTAAACATTTACATTTTTTACTGTGCACTGAGGCTTAACATTTATGCAGCTTCAAAACCAAAGTACAGCCTCAAGGGAAGTCCCTCTACTGACAAATTAATACCTTAGAGAACAGAGCTGAATGGTGGCAATGAACTCATTTGTTCCCCCAATAATGAAGAATGACTTTTTCTTTACCACATCTGTGACTGTTGCTATGGTGACCCAGACTTACCTCATTGCTTCTCGGAGAGCTCCTCGCTCACCAAGAGTAGTGTGCTTGATGTCATCAAAATTATTCTCTAGCTTCTCACAGGTCTGCAACACATTAAAACACTGAATTAATCTTCCACACCCCCAGAAAAATTACATCTATGCGGTTATGTAAAAATATAATCGATTGTATTGATCATGGGCTCATGAAAAATAGGCACAATGCTTTAATTGGGTGGGATTCATTAAAATCGACACTGAAATTCAACAGCCACAAACTCTCAAGTCTTATGATGCAGCTGCAGGAGAAATCTTTTCATTACATATATATTTTTTTTCAATATAGGTGTAAAAAAAGTGTCACACAAAACTAGCCAAACTGCTAGGGCTCAGAATAGCAATTAGTTTCCTAAAATAATCTCCAATTAATTAAAGCAAACGTAAATTGAAAAGAGAAAAATCAGTAAATAAGCTCAAAATAACATTGATAAGTGTATATGACAATGATTCATTTCAAAATTAGGTAGTGTGTACTGAAATGGAGAGGGTCACAGTGTGATAAAAATTCCACAAATTTTAAGCATATTTAAGAACCACGTCCTCAGAACAACCTCTTCTGTTACATTTGAAATTGCATGTATGAATCCACATATTTTTTTATCTCAAAATACATCAAACTGATTGCTATAATATCAAATATTTGAGGGCTATTAAATCAAGAAATCACACCACAGGCAATTTAAACTTCATAAATGTTTCTATTAAGTAGTAAATACACTGGTTACTAGCGCATTGAAATTTCTAAAAGTAAATTTAAGTTTTTACTACAATTCTTAATTTAATGGTATACTTTACATAAACAACTGTATATAATGTAACAAGTTTTAGGAACATAGAACATCTATCAAATTTAGACTAAGTGGGTATTTATTATAATCTTTTCAGACACTGGTGTTTTGTAGAGAGTGGTAGCATTTAGACAACAAAAAGTTTGGTTTTTTTTTTTTGCTTTTGGTTTTTGGTTTTGTCTTTTGTTTTTAATTTTAGAAGCAGAATATTTAAGTAATAAAATTTAATTATTAATGTATCATTTCTATTCCCAAGTTATAAATAAACATGCTGGATTTCAGAAGACTTAGAACTTAGATTATTGATTTCCAATGTACAAGAGTTAATTAATTTCCAACCCATTGGTATTCAATTCATCATGCTCACCTTTAGTTCTTCTATTTTAACTAGATCAAATTAAGGAAAATATTGTTTTACTGTTTAATCAAATTACTTTATAATGGGAATCTTGAAATTTTCTAAAATAACTTAAATTCTCGATTCCTTTAACTGATCTAAAGTCATTTGTTGGACACATGCATTGGAAATCATTTTATGCTCTGGATTAGGATTTTTTCATATTTTTAGTTTTCTCACAAAGAAAAATATTTGCATCTAAGGATGCTGAATATATTATTTTTTTCTAATATTTGGTTAGTGTTTTATGGCCCATTTACTTGAAATGTTCTTCAAAGTAAAGAAAGCTTCCTTTAGTATTAATAAGAATGACTTGCTGGTGTGTATTTCACCTTTTGGTAAAACCTGCCTGTGAGGTGACATTTATATGGTTTAATACTGAAAATCACATCATATAGAAAATCAATGAAGTACTATTTCCCTTAAACACCATCTGTCATTTGGAGTCATTTTCCCATAATTAAGTTTCAGTGCCAACAGAATCTATTTTTCAATTGTATTCTGATCAATTGATCAATTTTCTATACTTGTGCCAGTACCATGCACCTTAATTATATATCTACACTATAATAAATAAATTTATTCCTACAAATAAATGTAGGAAAATAACTAAATAGGAAAAGACAAAATTACATCATCTTTCATGAAGAAAATTCAAATACCATAACAATAGTCAAGTTCTATATGATTATTCAACAGTAAAATGAAAATTTAAGCCATAACTTAGCACCACTATATATTTTTGATGTGTGTAAAATGAAAAAGAGACCATACAGTGTTGCTGTCCGAGTATAAAAAGCTCTACGCTAATAATAGACCTGTAAACTGTTACAGTCACTTTGAAAAACGTAGGCTATCGCTTCAACAGTCAACCATTTGCTTCTCTGGCCCAGCTGTGTTACACCTGAGGATAATGTATAGTGTATTCATCCAAAGGCCTATGGGAAATATTAATGTAGACATTGTTTCATATTCCCAAGAGTAAAAGCAAAGAAGTTTCATATTAAGGTGAAATATATGCGATGTAATACATTTATACCCTAGAAAACTATGTAGCACTGAGAATCAATGACTATAACTATACAAAGTAACACAGAGGCACCTCAAATAACTAAGATTCAAAGAAGTGATAGACAGAAGAAAACACACTCAAAGATACCCCATTCTAGTTTTCTTCTCTGTTACTGTGATAAAACAGTGACCTAACCAACTTCAGGAGGGAAAGGCTTTACAACTCCCAAGTAACAATCCATCAACTAAAGGAAGTCAGGGCAGAAGATCAAGGCAGGAACCTGGAGGAAAGAACTGAAGCAGAGGCCATGGAGGAACCTGCATATGATCTTACCCCTAGGTTACATCAGCTACATTTCTTACATAGCTCAAGCCCAAGTGCTTAGAGATGGTACCATCCACAGTAGGAAGGCCCTCTATATCAATTAGCCATTAAGAAAATGCACTATAGACATTCCCACAGGCCAAGCCAAAGGAAGCAATTTCTCACTTAAAGAGATTCCCTCTTCCAGGAGTGTCAAATTGAAAACAGAATCTAATCTATGACTTACTCCATTTGTATCAAGTTCAAAGATGCGCCAGGCTACAATGAATAATCTAAAAATTGACAATGTCATTTGGAGTCACATTAAAAAGAATGAAATATCAAACAACTAAAAACTATAAAGAAGCACATTAAAAATTTTTTTTGAATGGGAAAATATCCCATTGCAATGAACTGGAAGACTTCCTATTGCTAAGGTGGTGCTATTCTTTGGATTGATCCAATGACCCCATCCAATTCATAGCAAAATGCTACTTGATTTTTTTTTTCAAACTTGGAGAAACTTCCCAAAATTCACCTGAATGCCAGAGGCTAGATATTCAAATCATGCTCAGGAAATGGAATGAAATTACAGGAATTAGAACTCCAATTTCAAAACCTTTTTACCATGAATACAGTTTGTGTAGTTGTGGCAAAAGATTACAAACATACATACTAAAGGACAGAATTGAGAGTGCAAATGGACCCTAACACTTATAGTCAATCCAATATTTAAAAGTGAACCAAGAAAATTCACTGTGAGTCAGGATGGATTTTGCAGAAATGACACATGAGAGTGAAGTCAGACTCTTGACTCATACAGCATTCAAAAACCAACTCAAAATGATCACAGACCTGGACAAGAGCTAAAATTCAAAACATTTCAAAGGGAGACGTTTGTCTGACTTTAATTAATCTATGAAAATCAGGGTTTTCATAGATCAAAAAAAAAAAAGACCAAGAAATCATACTTGATAAAAGACTTGTCTCTTGAATATACAACTCAAACTCAATAAGACAACTTCTGCCTCCCCTATATTTTTAAATGGGCAAATACTTCTCAGTAGATAGATGTCCAAAGAAAATACGAAATGGGCAATGAAAATTTAAAAATGTCCACTTAATTATTCTTCAGAAGAATCATGGATCACCTAATTCAGGAAGAAGGGTAATAACATCATAGAGCTACATTTTCGTTTGGTCACATGCTGACCATGTGAATGTAAAGATTCTACCTCATTAGAAAACATTTGGTGCTGTCTTAGAATGTCAGCACATGAACCAGGTGAGTATAATCAACATATAGTTAACAGAATTATGATCAGCAATTACACTTTTATAATATGAGTTTTATAATGAAACAAAACATGATTCCATATAAAAATGTGTATTCATATTTTTACATCAGCACTATCAATAACTGACACCAAGTAGAGACAACCTAAAAGCCAGTAAAATGACAAATGGATAATCAGTGTGGTATCACCATACCGCAGACCACTATTGTCTGTAAGGAGTGAAGTCACATACATTGTCCGCTGTGGATGAGCCATGAAACATTATGCTAAGTGGGAAAAAAAGTCATATATAAATGATAGCATTTTATAATTCCATTTATAAAATACCTAGTCTGGGCAAATCAATAGAAAGCAGATTAGTGGTTGCCAAGGGCTGTAGAAAGCACGAGGTAGGGTGTTGCTAATGGGAATTTGATTTCTTGGAAATGAGAAGAAATGTCCTGGAATTTGTGGTAATTAGGACGCCACTTGTGAATAGACTACAAATTATGAAATTATATTTTCAAAGGGTGAACTATGTGGTATGTGTGACATAACTCCACAAAACTGCTACTTTGAAAAGAGGCAAGATAGTCTACTACAGCACTGAAAGTATCTGGCGCTAGGAGGTTAGAGGCTCTTCTTTGCACGGATGAATTAACTTCTTGAAAGTTCCCTTAAGCTTCCACATGAAATTATAACAATAAAAAGGTTTTGAGGGAGATTGAAGGAAAGATTTGTTTATCTTGACCTAAGCATGATATAATATACATATATATCAAAATATCATGTTATTTCATTAATATGCACAATGTGTGTGGCTTGAGATATTACCTCAAAAATAAATTTAAATTTCAAAGATATTCCTCCAAGTGAATAAGTTCATAAAATTTTAATACTGGCTAAGAATTGTAAATAAGTATCATCCAAATGGAGTTAAAATTCAATAATTTAAAGTACTTCAAAAAGTCTGACATAACAAATATTTGCTACAGTTTAGCAAGATTATGCTTTGGTTTTGCTTTTTATTGTATGGGTTGTGGTTTAGGGATGTTTGAGGCAGGTACCAAATTTGAGATTTTTTTTCTGCCTCAGTTTCCCAAGTACTGAAAATATAAATGAATATTACAACATGTGGCTTTTATTTATTTATTGTTACTGTTGTCTAATGATTGATTCCTGAGAAGGAATCTGATTCTAATAAGCATTTGACATTGCAGTAAGTTAATTACATACTTTTACCTGAAGACTAAATGTTTTCCTTAGGTTTTTGTTTTGTTTTGCTTTTGTTTGTTTGGAGTTTTGGGTTGGTTTGTTTAAGGACAGATTCCTACAGTCCAGGTGGGTCTCAAAATTGCTACACAACTAAGGATGACTGTGAAGATCCTCCTGCACCTGCATCCTAAGGTGTGGGATTATAGATGCACTATACCACACCCAGAGTGTTGAACATTAAAAAACAACATTTATAGGGTTGGATATAATTTCAAAATGAGAAATTGAATGATTTGTACCACAAGGCCAGTACATGCACATGTTTCCAATTCTTCTGCACTAACACCCAAGCCTGGTTAGAATCTAGACTTCCGAATTGAGAACAGAGTTTCTTTTGTTGTTGTTGTTGTGATTTTTTAAAATATTCTTTTATATTTGGCCGTAGTACCAGCAGTCAGAAGAAAAGGGGAAAATGCAGCAGCATCTCATAGGTATGTATGTATGTATGTATGTATACACATATATATGGAAGTATATATACATATATAGACTATATATTTCAAGTAACTATATATTTATACTCTAGTGTAAAATGTCATTTCTAATATTCGTACAAAATTAATCAGCTTTTAGACAAAACTGGTTCTTACAGAAATTCATACACCATTCTCATGGGAGTGAGAATTAAGGGGAGAAGACTAAATTTTCCACATTAAACAAATAGTTAAATAAAAGACTTTTAAATCTGAGAGACTGTAGATACTTATTACAACTGTTACTTACATGATTTTTTTGGGGGTGGTTATTTATTTTATGTATGATTACTCTACTGCATATACACTTTATGCCATATCAGGGCATCAGATCCCACTAGAGATGGTTATGAGGCACCATGTGGTTGCTGGGAATTGAACTCAAGGCCTCTGGAAGAACAGTCAGTGCTTTTAACCACTGAGCCATCTCGCCAGCCACCATACATGGATTTTTTTTTAAAGCAGATGCTTCTATGAAAACAAATAACAATTTTTAGGGAGATGTTTTAAAATTAAATATTATGCTTATGGAAAACAAATGTCTTAGTCAGGGTCACTATTGCTATTTATGAAACACTATGTCTAAAAGTAACTTGGGAAGGAAAAGGTTTATTTTACTCATACTTGCATTTAAAATTTCATTATCAAAAGCAGTGAGGGCAGGAGATTATGCAGAGGCCATGGATGGGATGGATGCTGTCTACAGGCTTGTTCCCCATGACTTGCTAGACGGCTTTCTTATATAATCCAGAATAACTACCTCAGGTATGGCACCACCCACAATGGACTGGTTCCTCCCCCATGAATCACTCATCAAGAAAATACCCTCCAGCAGTATCTTATGGAGGCATTTTCTCAACTGAGGTTCCCTCCTTTAAGATAACTCTTGTTTGTATGTCGAATTGACATAAAGCTAGCCAGCACACCAACTAAGCTTTCTCTGTTTCTCACAGCACTGTTCGTCATCATAGCTGTATCTAGTGTGGAAACAGTGCCCTTTCCTTAGGGTGAAAATAAGAGAGCTGAGGAGATCATGTAGAGTCTATCGTTGGTTACACTGCCAGTGAACACAGAAAAAGTTTAGGGAAGCACCATGAAATGATTATATTGATAACTAGAGTTTTCCTTAAATGTTCATAATATTCCACTGAACTTATGCGTAATTATTTATTTGGCTAATTTCTATTTTTTGCTTGTTTTCTATTATCTCTATAAAAACAAGGGAGGAGTTGGTGTGTAGAAGTGAATTAAAAGATTAAAAAGTCTTAAGAAAGGAAAAAAAGAAGGGTCACCACAATTATTCATTCAAACTAATTTGCTATTTAATGCAAATTATTACTTTCATCTAAAACCCACTCCAAGTAGGTGACCACTATCATCAGAGGTGGCATCACAAATGAAAATTCAGGGTGTTTAATTCTAAATCACTATATTTTTGTTCCTTAATTCAAAAATTAATGGAAAGCAGTGTTAATGTCCTCTTTGGTCACGTGATATTTTTAACTTCCTTTTCTTTGGAATTAGATTACTACAGCTAACTATTTAGGTGAATTACTGCTAAGTCTGAGGTATTTCTTTTTCTTTTCAAACTTTAAATGACTGACTCTTGCTATGAAACCTCCTCTTATTAAATGGATGCCTTCTCAGTGACAACTTCTAAACCAGACATAGACACACATATTTCTGTTTAATTGCCATGAATACTTTTTTTCAAAAATTTCCGTGCCCGTATATCTCTTGGTCACATCTATTTATCTGTAATTTAACAAAAATCAATCTGTGTGTCCCACGGTGCTTTTGTTCAGCTGATTATTTTTAAGCAAGCCTCAGAGACTTTGCATTTTCCAACGGGAATTAGCAAAATTACACAGCACTGTACCTGAAGCTTTTTATTTTAAAACAATCATCTTCCATTTACCTATTGTCTTTAGAACCAGCGGTGCTGCAGGAAACATGCAGTTTAATTTTTAATAGCGTTGGCAAGGCATGATAATTGCAGTACTATAATTAAGAGAGGATTTTGAAGATCGTAGTTTAGCCATTTAAAGTTACTCTCTATGCCTGAGCAATAATGCTAGAAGCAAAATATCATAAAGAAGGGCAAAGACTGGAAGCTGCCTGTTACTACATTATGACACACCGGCTTGGATTCCAGCAGGAGTAGTAGGACCACATCCAGCCTATGTCATCAAGTAATCATGTTTGAAATGCCTTGGGGAAAGCTGTATGATAATATGAAGTAAGCAAGAATTAACGCAAAATTTTCATTATTTCTTATTAATTCATGTTCTTTTTTTAAATGCAAGCCAATAAGATCACCATTTGAAAACGGTTTATGTTCATATCCACAGACAACAACAACAACAACAAACAGAATCCTTGAGGAAACTTTATTGTTTGAGACACAGAGGTTTAAAATTATACAGATGGTTGAGATTCTACATGTTGCTACCATAAAAGAAAAGGGAAATGTATATTTGTATCATTTTCTAACACGACGTCATGGATTGAGACCACAAAGAAGAAGGAACAGTGGGGCTGGGGACATTCATTGGTTGGTACACTGCCTGCTGCACAAATACACAGATGTGAATCGGATCCCTAGCACCGGAGTAGAGCAGCTGGGTGCAACAGCATATGCTGCAATCTGAACTTTTGGGAGGTGAAGAAAGGAGGATCCCTTGAAGTTTATTGGCTAGTCAGCCTAGCTGAAATCATGAGCTCCAGGTTCAATGAGAGCACCTGTCTAAAAAAGCAAGAAGGATGGAGGAAGAAACTGACATAGAACTCCACCCTCTACATATATCCACATACAAGCTCTTTTGCACCCACATGCAAACATGAACACATACATGTACCATACAAAAAATAATGAAACTTCCACCTGCTTCCTCTCTCACCCCTTCCTCCCTGCCCTTCCTTCCTACTGTTTCCATTATCCCTATGATCCTCCATGCCTTCCTCCTCGTCATCTCAGTAAAACTTTAAATTTTATCTTGTATCCACCATTGTAGGGGGTACAGCTTATAAAAGAAGACACAAAATAATTGGATTGTAATTACTTTCAGATTCATCCCGAACGCACAGATATTTCTTGACTGTTTATTTTCCCCATTGAGATAGGAGATGCAAATATTTCTTTATAATATAGATTAAAAAAAAAAAGGACAGAGCCACAAAAGACCTGAAAAAAAAAAGCTCCCTCTATGGCTCAAGAAACCATTAGGCCAACCTTCTGTTAGCTAAAGAGAACATTCCAGAGTCTTTGAAGGACATTCAACATTTTAAAGAAGACAACCTTCAATTATTTTTAGGGGGGAATTTACCTGGAGATAGCTCAGAACTGCATCTTCTATCATGAGATAAAATAGAAAACCTAATTTAGTATAAGGTTGACTAAAAGAAAAAGAAAGAATGTTCCATGTTTTCTACTCTGAGCATGACTGAGGTTTATTATGCTCAATGAAACACAGAGGAAATAAGTAAGACTATAAGTATTTCAACAATGTACCTTAGCCAAAATATTTCCATACCCAGAAATAAAAATCAAATCCAAGATTATTACGTTTCATGAATATAAAAAAGAATCAAACTCCACAGGGCTTGAATTCTATTTCTAACAGTATTAGGCTCTCACCATATGTAACACACAGCTCAAGCAACCGACACCTTCATCTGCTTATCTTCTGCATAAATTTAAGCATTAAAATTCCAATTGGTCTGAGGCACATAGGTTCCCTGTCACGCTCTCCATCATTATCTTCTCCCTGACATCAAGGATTAATCACTACATAAAAATTGAGCCAATAACCTACCAAAGTCCTTTCTCAGCTCTCAGTTCACACGGGTATAGAGCAAAGAAAAATTAAAATCTTATTTGTAAATGGCAAATATATTTAAAGAAATGGTCCATTATGTTAATGCAGGGCAATTTCAGAAAACAATATCAAGCAAACACAACACAGATTGTTGGTGGCTGACTTTGCAGAGTAAGAAAGTTCCTGGAACCACTGGAAACTACCAAAATGCAGATTCTGGGATGGATGAATAATAGTTTGCTAGGAATGTCAAGCAGGACACTTCTGTCAGTGTGTGCTACATACCTAACAGTGTGGAGAAACAAGGAATCCAACATACACATGTTTAGGCCAAATTAATATCCACAAATATTTTGCAGGCAACAGTCTTTATTTGGGTCTGTGACACCACTGTGACAAATATAATGAGCAATTAAATTCCCAAGTGTTCAGATTTTGGCAGCAATTAAAGGAGAAACGGGAAACTAAGCATGAAAACCCTGTTTCAGTGGCTTCTTGCCAAACGAATCCCCATGGGTTGAAGGAAGGTCTAGAGTTTCAAGTGTTGTAGATTTTATGGTGTTTTATGATTCATCTGCATTAAGAATTAAGTAAAAAAATAATGAAACGAATATGTAGAATACCAACATCAACTCTGGAGAAAATACCAGGCACAATGCCCTAGCACTGAGAAATTTAAATAAGATCACTAAATAAGTTACCCTTGTCTAACCTGTGCCAAAAAAATAAAAAAAGCCAATCAAGCATATCTACCCCTTCATTCACATTCTGGATGGAGGTAGGATGAAGTATAGCAAAGAGAGCTAGAAGATTGTATTACTAAAAAAAAAAAAAAAAAACTAGATACTGCTATTTTTATTAAGCCCTAATTTTCATGGGTCTGTATGTGTTACTGGATAATCAAAATATCAAAAAAAAAAACAAGATGGAACTAGAATGTATATACTAACTAATCTAAACTTAACAAATTAGGAAAATAATTTTATTAAATGAAAGGTCCTAGGAAGTTAATGGCATAGCCAGAAGAACTCAGGTCCCAGAAGACAAAGAAACTAAAAGCAAAAGGTTGAATAGCCTTCAGCTGAGAAAGAGTAATCTACTGTCAGCCAGTGTGCCAGGTACAGAGCTATAGATATAAATATGAAAGATTTTGACTTGTTGCCACACTATAGAGAAAAAAGACAAGAGGCAAATGAACCATGTGCCTTTGCAATGATTAAGTTTTCCACATAAAGAGCAAAGATGTGAGGAGCCTAAGCCAAAAGTGGCTGTAGTCTGGGTCATCATCACTGTTGCCTACTGGAGACAATCCTAGACTTTTTATGGAAATAAGCTTCTTAAGTTTCCTTAATTATTATTGTACACACAATAAATGGTGAGCCAGGCACGATGCTTACATATATGATCCCCAAATAAAAAAGCTGAGACAGGAGGATCATCAATTCAAAGCCAGGTATATAGCAAGTTCCACCAGACTGATTCACATAACAAATTCTAGGTCAACCTGGGCTATTGAGTAGAACCCTATGGCATATAAGCCAAGAAAAAAATTAAAGGGAAAGTGGGGGAAGAAAGGAGAGGGAGAAGGAAGACGTAAGGATGGGTAAATAAAGAATAAGTGAAAGAGAAAAGGAGAGAAACTAAAAAGAGAAATAAAGTAGAAGAAAGAAGAGAAGAAATGAGAGGAAGTGGGTAAGAAACACACCAGAAGTGCATCTTGGCTCTTAGGCTGGAAATGAAAAGCAGGATTCACCAATCAAGCGTGTGTTAGGTCAGTGTTTTTACTGAAGTAGACTAATTTAGTTCAACAAGATGAATGGTACTAAGTGAGGACCTCACATCTAGTGGGAGGAGAAGAATCAGTTGACAAGAACTGGAATATGTCCTGATAATTCTCATAGCAGGAAGTGAGAGGCCTGTGACGCACTATACACTAAAGGACCTTAAGGAAATTGTCACAAGGAATGACAACAGTCCTGTAGAGGCAATGTCAGGTTCTTTACTGTAAAATATGAGGACAACTTGAGTAAAATTGTCCCTTCAAGCTTTCCCATTGCAATAACAAGGTATGTTAGGCAGTGAATATAATGGATAGTGTTATGGGGGGAAATCCAGAAAAAAAAATCATACAAGTAGATACAAATCTGGTGGAATCAGAACTTCCAAGGTCTAGGTCCTTCTGTACAATGAGTTGATTATGTGAAAGTGCTCCTCTGAAAAATGCTTTATTTTAATTGTTCCACTCAACTGAAGGCCTTGAAGGTAGCCTCACCGAAGTTCTATACCACACTCTAAGAAATAATGACTCAATTTAGATTTCTTAAAATTCCACATGAGCATCCTGATAGTAAGATATGATTTCCAGTTCTCATCAAGAGATTCATATTTCAGTAGATAATTGCTTTTCCCTTCACTGTGTCTTAACTAGTCTAATCCTTTCAGGGGACATTAAGATGTAATCATATTTAGATAATGTCATTTCACTAATGGTGGCCAGCTTACAAGCAGGCCCTCTCTTGGAGAATCATATGAGTCACAGGGAAATGTAATAACATCATAGAATAGGAAAGGTCTGAGCTCCACATATGGGAAATCTGTTTCTGAGGTCCAATTTTGCAACTAAACTGGTTCTGAATCCCCACGAAGATGAATGACCCCTCAATAGGCACACATTCCCTCATAAAATGAGAATGAGTGAGGTGATGAACGCAATGACTCATGTGTGTGAACATATGTACTGAATAAGAAAGCACTGTTTAAGTACTATATATATACTGTTTGGAAGCAGAGATTTATGTAGCCCAGGCTGGTCTCAAATTCATTGTACCTAAAAATGATTCTGAATTTCTGATCTTCTTGCTTCTTTTCACAAGTGCTGGGATTACAGATGTGCACCAATAATTCATGCATATATCAATGAGAGGTCAGTGAAAATTTAACTACTATATTTCTATTGAATTTTAATTTATTATTTAAAAAACTACCTACTTTTTCATAATATGGAGATATGCTTTGGTTAAGTTCCACATTCTTTACAAAATTATCAAGTAAACAAGTATTATTCCAAAATATATTGTTGAGACCTATATATCATTTATAGCTAAAACTCACAATACAGACATAGCATTTTCTGTACGTCCATTATTACATACTCATTCACAACATCCTGACAACAGGAAAGGCATTCCAAAGGAAATTAGAAGAATGAAAACTACTCATTTCAACTCTCAAAGCTCGCTTTTACCTTGAGAAACTGTAAAAACTGGCAAACCCTATCCCTATGTGATTTCTTGGACTCAGCTCCTTAATGTCACTTGTTGTTCTTTGGAACAGTGGTACAAAAGTATAATTTCTCCTCAAGGCCTTTGCACAAGATGTTCTGTACTTTAGATACTCTTCCTTGACACCTTCAGAGCTTTGTTTACATACAATGTCTTTAGAGAAATTCTAAAAGAGCCCTTAAAACACACTCACTTGCCACCCTTACTTTGCACAATCTTGTCTTGCTTTGCTCTTTCTGTGATATATGATGGACTTGGCATTATATTTCACCTTAAATTATTTTTCAAAATATCAGGTTCAAGGAGAGCAAGATATTGTTTCTTTATGTACTACCCCTATTTCCATAACACCCCTAACAATTAAAGGTCTTTTTAGCAGATGTTCTGGGAACCTTTGTGTGCATGTATTCATTCCCAAAAGGACCAAATACAAGCTGAATATTACAACTGCAAATAAAATTTAGGAAGAAAGTGACCCTCCATTGAAGTCCACCCAAATCTTAGGGGGTAATCATGTTCCCAAGTTACATATTCAATCTGGTAAATGAATGAAATTAATGTTGTCAATTCAATTATAATGATTCTTCTTTGTCTCATAACAACCAAGCTAATTTAAAAAAAAGTTAAAAAATAGAAGAGTAAAAGTGTACTCATTCATGAACTGAAACTGTCTCTTATACCAGACAATAATGGCGAAAACATAAAGTCCAACCTCCAGAAAACTTAATACAAAATAGAAAATCAAAATCAGTTATTGTTTGGTGAGCATAGATGGTAAGTAAAAGGAATATGAAGATTTGAAAGGGCCTCAAAAAACCCAATCCAAAGCAAAGCAAACAAACAAACGAGCAAATGCCCAGCGCACAGGCTTTCAGGGGAATTATCACTGGTAGCATCCCCAGGCTCATACAGACAATGCCCCATTGAGCTTTGGATCCCATCAGTTCCTCAGACTCCAGAGACAGGCCTGCCTGACAAACATTTTAGAAGAATGAATTTTAAAAAGTCTAGATCGAGCCGGGCGTGGTGGCGCACGCCTTTAATCCCAGCACTCGGGAGGCAGAGCCAGGCGGATCTCTGTGAGTTCGAGGCCAGCCTGGGCTACCAAGTGAGCTCCAGGAAAGGCGCAAAGCTACACAGAGAAACCCTGTCTCGAAAAAACCAAAAAAAAAAAAAAAAAAAAAAAAAAAAAAAAAAAAAAAAAAAAAAAAAGTCTAGATCGAACTGACAAATCTCCCAAACTCTTTTTTCTTAAGATTTTTTTTTTAAGTATGTGTTTATTTGAGGGTCTGCCACATACACGACTGCTCATAAAAGTATCAGGTCCCCTGTAGCTGGGAAGACAGGCAGTTCTGAGCCACCAGCCGTGATCGCCAAGAACCGCATCGGGTTCTCTAAAGGAGCAGCATGTGCTCTTCACTGCTGAGCAACTCTCTGGCCCCAAATCTCTCAAACTTTTCTGGGTAATTTTTCCTATACATGCTCATAAATTAAAATCAAATGATCTTTCTAGAGTATCAAACAAATTAAAATAAAATGTGTTTACAAGACACCTATGTTTTGAAGAGGGGAATTTCCAACAAAAAAATTTAAGATTACTAAAAATAAATTAAAAATAACCAGACACACGTGAGGCCGTTAGAACCCGATGGTGTTTACAGAATTGGCTTCATCGGGAATTTTTAAATAGCTACAAAGTTTTCTGATCAGAAATAATAATCTGCCTTTGAATCATTTTCTCCAGACATTGCATGGAAAGTGTTCATTCTAACGGCTTCATTTTGTTTTAGTAACATAACACTTAAAGGGATTTTGCGCATGTATGAATGTCTGTACTTAAGTGTATGGCAGAAGCCAAATTCTCATGACGTAAGATGCATTGACAGCTGGACAGAAGAGCAAAGGCGGCGCAATGCCAGCCGAGTGGATCCTGTCTCTACACCCAGCTGTGCACAGGCCAGGCGTTACCATTTCCAGCATCTGTAGCACTGGACCAACAGGAAGGAGCAGTTAGCAGCACAGTTTTAGCTTGCTGGCACCAGTTCCTTTCTGTAATCTGAAAATGAATGAGAGTTCACACAACTCTAAGCCCCTCTGATGAGTAGTTTAAGACCAGCCCAATTGAAAGAAAAGAAAAACCTAATTCTAAGCATTTGGGGATGTTCCCAAATGACAAGTCTACTGTACAGTTATGAATATGTTTCTATAAGGCATTTTTTGTTGTTTTTTTCCTTACCAAGAATAAAATAAACTGTTTTCTTTTCACCAAGAGTATAATAAATGAATTTCTTTCTTGAAAAACAAAATTGGCTTTTGTTTTCAAGCAGGTTTTCACATAGTTCAGGCAGGCCACACACTTGGTGTGTAGCCAAGGATGGCCTGAAGTCACTCACTCTTTCTCCCCAGTGCTGAGGTTGCAAGACTGTGGCACCACACCAAGTAAATTAGTTTTCTTAATATTAATAAATTTATCACCCTGAGTGTTTTATAAACTTGCTCACATTTTGTCATATATGATCGATATCATCTTTGAGCAAGCCACATGAAAATGACCACCAAAGATTTGATCTACTTGCATTGAGTTGTGTCTTCTGAAAGTGAAAAACAAAAAACAAAAGAATTTGCTAGTTTCTAACTTACAGAGAATATTACCATTACATTAATTATTAGTGCATAGAAAAACTATAGACATATCACCACACTTAGAAGCTTAATCTTCTAAAGGTAAAATATGTGATGTCATCTTGATGCTTTAAACTTAGAGTAAGCCCCTGTTGTTGTGAGGTATTTAAGTGAGGCAATAGACAGTTCTCACTGGAATATGCTGTGTCTATGCAGATGACCAAAGTTCTGGAGTTAGAGGTGAGGTGGGACAAGCCCTTTGCTACTACTCTGGCACTTTTCTTCATCTCATAGATGATTTTATGTGGTTGATGTTTTCATACACTGTATTTATTTTTTGGGATTGCTATCCACTTAAGAGTGTTAAAAAATGTCTCATTTACTGAATCCAAAGTATTTGGTTATACATACATTTATTAATGACATGGAAACATTAGTTTTGGTATTCAGCAATTAATTCTTAGTGTTTGAATTAGCCCAAATCTACAGAAGCTATGTAATCATACAGCTATGTAATCCTATGCAACACGACACACACCAGTTAAGATGCAAAGCTAGACACTAGGCAGACTCACAGCCATGAACATAATGTATTCTTGAGCACTGAAAAGCACCATTTATTTCACTTTTATATAAAGAACTAATGGTGGATGTCTATCATTCAAAGCTCTCTTGGTCTCTTGTTTAGAAAAAATCCCTATGGATCACACCAAAGTGAATAAATTCAAAGAGAAAGGAGCGATTTAGTAAGTTTGGTTTGGAAGTTAACAAGCTTTAATGTACCATAAATTTTAAATGTATATGACAAGCAAGCATGCAATCTAAATAAACATAAGCCTCTATCAGCTGTAACTAAATTGATAGCTGATTTCTGTTTATTAAAAAAGTAACATTTTCCTATTCACAGTTATGGAATTCTTGGTACTAGATAGATAATCAAACAAAAAAAAGCCCTAAAATAGTAAGTCTCATCATTATCTTTAAAGGCACATGCATTTTAAATATGTGAAAAAAAAGATTAATAGAACCATTGAAGTCCTTGTGTTAAGTTAAAATTCAGAAAAGCAGTCATTTTTAAGTCATAAAAGAGAAAGTCTTCTAATATTCTTTTGGTTTGGGAGGAATAAAGGCTTTTACTTGACAGCTACATGAGTTCATATCAAAAAGAGAATTTGGCAGGGGTTTCTGAATCTATAACAATTGTCTATTAGTCTGTTTTTAATAATTTTTCTTTGGCATGTAATCCTCTTTAATTAGATTCCATTCTCTGTTGTTTCAAGATTCCATAAACTGGTGTCTTATATACCAGCTGCTGAAGCAGGAGTTACTGTCTAAACGATATTCACAATGAGTATTTAGAAGGTTTACAATTATACCCTTGCTAATAAATTGTGCCATTTTCCCCAACAATTTTAAGTGCTAATCTTCAGAAGGCATTTTAAAATTAGCTAAAATTCTGTCAAGAGATTTACAAAAATTGTTAGCATGAAGATAATTATGTCACAGCCCTTGGACTCCATCTCTGATTGTGTGCATAAATCAGAAAATGTCAGCTGTGTTTTCCCTTAATAACTGCCCCTGCAGCAATATATTATAGTCTAAACTCTTAATATAATTTTTGTTTCTCTTTCCTAAATACCCAACAGTTACTTCAAAAGTTTGGAACTGATTAAATAATTCATATTTCCCAGAATAGTAACTGATTATCAGTTCCAAAATTGTAAGCATCAGCACTAAGTACGTCAATATGGAAGGGATAAATACATTTTCCATGAACTCTCTATACTACAGAGCAAAACAGTTCAATGCAACAATGTTTTTAAAATGTCAATTAGGCACAAACACTAACATACCCAATAACAGGGAAACAGAAGAAAAAAATCTGAAAATTCAAAATATTCACAATTTTTATTTTAATAAATGAAGCAAAGTTTCCTGAAGCATTATCAAATAACTTAGCTGTTGAAGTACACTACCCTCTTTTAATAGAACAAATAAGATCTTCTCTCATCTCAGAAGAAGTGAAATGAAAAACTATTCCTGCCCTTTATCCTAATAAACATAAATTACATTTTCTTCCGTTCAGACAAAATAGAGAAGAGGTATAAGTCTGATTTAAGTTTAATAAATGTTAAAAACAAACTTAGTAATCTCTATACTCCATTATCTAGTCTAGGAAGTATTTGATTGGTGAATTTTTCTTAGGCTAGATCATTTCAAAATTAACAGAGATAGCTATTGTCTTCTGAACACCACGACTCTGGGTGTAATGGCCATAAACTTGGGTGTGAGCTTTTTTTTTTTTTTTTGGTTTTTGTTTTGTTTTTGTTTTTGTTTTTTTGCTTGTTTGTTTTTTGTTTTTCAAGACAGGGTTTCTCTGTGTCAATTTGTGCCTTTCTTGGAACTCACTCTGTAGCGTGGGCTGGCCTCAAACCCAAAAAGACCAGCCTGTCTCTGCCTCCTGAGTGCTGGGATTAAAGGTGTGTGCC
This sequence comes from Peromyscus maniculatus bairdii, assembly GCF_049852395.1. Taxonomy (NCBI): domain Eukaryota; kingdom Metazoa; phylum Chordata; class Mammalia; order Rodentia; family Cricetidae; genus Peromyscus; species Peromyscus maniculatus. The sequence goes on along the minus strand of NC_134857.1, from coordinate 98,330,761 downwards.
ACCACCAATGTTTTTTTTTTTTAATGTTTAGAATACTGTCTCAGTCTGGAGAGATGGCTCAGAGGTTAAGAGCACTGACTGCTTTTCCAGAGGTCTTGAGTTCAGTTCCCAGCAACCACATGGTGGCTCACAACCATCTGTAATGAAATCTGATTCCCTCTTCTGGCCTGCACTCACACATGCTGTATACATAATAAATAAATAAATCTTTAAAAAAAGAATACTGTTTCAGTCGAAAAGATACTCTGGGCAAAAAGAAGTCTTTTGAAATGTCCTGTCACAGCAATAATCTACATACCAGCATTTTCTACATTACTCAATGTTGTGTCCGTTCAATAATATCTCATCATGGAAAAAGTGGTATACATTAAACAAGTGGAAACTAATGGTTGTGGGTGTCGCTGCTTGGGTAAACATTGTAGCCTCCACAGTGGCATCAAATGGCATGACCAAAGCTACCATAGAATATTTAAGTTGGTGCTTTTAAACAGGCTCAGAAATTCATTTTTAGGAAAAGAGATTTCTAATTAGACTTACAAATCCAGCCTCATTCATTTTTGGTTAAACCAGTGAACAAATACAACTTTGCCTAACAAAAATCTATCACATGCTTTCTACCATCATTTCTTGAGAGCTTTGGTAATCAGTCCCTCATAAAACATTCTTTCTCTCAGAGTACAGTCTTCAGTGTATCCGCAAGGACTACAGAGATGGCTCACTGGGTTAAGGTGCTTGCTGCCAAGCCTTATGACCTGAGTTCAATCTCCAAGAAAAAAAAATGGCAGGAGCAAACAGAGAATAGCCTCCTACAATTTGTCCTCATGATATACTCAAGTGTGTATGTACTCAACACACACACACACACAGAGAGAGAGAGAGAGAGAGAGAGAGAGAGAGAGAGAGAGAGAGAGAGAGAGAGCGAGAGAGCAGACACATGCATAAACATGTGCATATACACAATAAATAGACAGATGTTAGGTGATTGATGGATGATGATGATGATGAGAGATAGATAGACAGATGTTGATGATAGATAGATAGATAGATAGATAGATAGATAGATAGATAGATAGATAGATAGATGACTAAAAATTATTTATATGCTGTGAAGGTCACATGTGTAGCTGTCTTTCAATAAGATTTATTACTCAAAAAATCAGTAATGTTTTTCAGTTAGCATGAATAAAAGATCAGTAAATGTACTTCTAAAATTGAGACAATGCTTGAAATTCCCTAATACATTAAAGGACAATATTAATAATAGAAATGCAATTTTCTGTAGCATTTTGTTGTTACAGATAATGCTGTAAAGATACCTTGTGTGACAGTGACAGTTCTTATGTGAAATAAATTCTCTTTTTCCCCTTTTAATGGGCATTACTACATAGTTTATTTAAAAAAAACTACCTTCTAATCCCCACTGATGAAGCTGAGTATATCTTTTGTTTACTGGCAGTTTTTCATATCTTTTGTGATATTTTTTCTATCACTTGTGTTAGAAACATATCCCCAGTAATTTCCCTTTGCTTATTTACAATAACATTTCTAGTGCAAGTGCTCTTCATACTTTATTTGTAAAGGACATTAAGAATATAAAATAGCATTAAACTTAATATCTATTAGAGGGAGCCAAAGTGCACCTTAGAGGAAAATTTATACAATTAAAACACTGATTTAGGAAACAAAAACAAGGGATTAAAATTATTTTTTGCAGGGCATTGGTGGTGCACACCTTTAATCCCAGCACTCAGGAGGAAGGGTCAGGCGGATCTCTGAGTTTGAGGCCAGCCTGGTCTACAGAGTGAAATCTAGGACAGGCACCAAAACTACACAGAGAGTGTTAAAATACATAAGGAAAAACGGAACATACAATTCATAGTTGGCCACTAAAATGTTAGAAAATGTTTGAAGCCCAAGGTTGTACTATTTGACCATTTGTATATATGTATCTTTTGTGAGACATAAGAAACATTTGAGAAAAATAAAACAATAGATTTATTCACATCCTAATCATGAAATACAATACACTGAAGTTATGTCTGAGTAAGTGGTTGTGAATCACAGTTAGCCCTGTGTTTCAAGGATGGAAACACTTTTCCTCTTTTTTTTTTTTTTGATTGATACAATGGACTCCTCTGTTGTAGAAGACATGCCACTTGCACAAACATTTAATGTTAAAGTAATCACTTAAAAAGTGTAAGTATGAAGCTGTCTTCACTCTTTATTACTATTATTATTTTTACTTTAGCACATTTGGAACTGTGGGACTTGGAGTAGATTCATCCTATTTTTTTGTCTTTTTTTTATGTAATATAGTTTGATGATATAGTTTCCCCTTTTCCAATTCTTCTCAGATCCTCCTCCTTACCTCTCTATCTACCTAACTTGATGATCTCCCTTCCTACCTCCATCTCTCTCTCTCTCAACAAACTCATACACACAAATAATCAAAATCAAAACAACAAAAAAGAATAAGACAAAAATAATAAAAGAAAAAAAAGAGTATTTTGCATTCTATAAGAGGATAAAAGAAGGGATTGATATCTCACAGCAATAAACCCTGAAACCTAAAATAGTGACCTGCCTGCAAGATATACTGGTACAATAGTATCAAAAATGTTATGGGAGTAAGCAATCACTTTCTGACTGGATTTAATGTCCACTCCATGAGATGAAACCCATATGTGACACTGCTAAAGTGGTCAAGAACCTGACTAGTAGACACTGGGGGAAAAGCTACTACTAGTTTTCTGCTAAAGGAAAATAGCAATAAAATGACTCCTAATGACATATTGCTATACCCATAGAACAATGAACTGCTCAACCTTTATAAGAGAAGCTTCTTCTGGCTTGCAACAGATAGTAATTAACACAGAAACCCACAACTGTACAATGTGCAGAGAGTGAAAGTCTTTGGAGTGCTCAGCCCTAAATGAGTTAGCTGTCTTTATAAAACAAATACACTCTAGGCTCAGGGAAGAATTTTCAAATTATACTTTGGCTCTATAACTGTGTGTTTTTTCCTTGATATTTCACTTGTATAGTAAGAAAGGTTATTTATAAATTTCTGGAAATTTGTAAATTCAAATTTTTGTATCTTTAGAATTTTCATGGAAATAATACAAAATCTGCTTAACTTGATTTTTTTGTAGTCAAATGCTCTAGCTCTGAGGTATAGCCCCTAATTTGCTATGCCTCATGTCAACAAATACTGGCATGAATTCTTATCTACAAAAGAATATTAGTTCATTTTTAGAGGTTAAAAACAAAATAGAAAATAAATCGATTAATATTATCATTCACCTTTATAAATATATTTGCAAATCTGGCACAACTGAATATTCTTACAAGTTGGAATATTATTCATTT